>NC_056733.1:521320695-521420695 GCF_019279795.1 Protopterus annectens
TCTGATACTGAAAATGCTATTAACACTACTGATTTTCTTGACCCTTTTCATTTCAGAAAGTCTACTTTTAAACCACCATACCATCCTCATGTTAAGCTATTTGAAGATTTACTTTTACATGAGTTACATATGGGACAAAACTCTATATTTAGGGAGTTTGGTGATAATTTAACCAAACAAGAAAGACAGACACTAGCACGTCTCAAAAACAATCATGATATAATAATAGTGAATGCTGACAAAGGAGGAGTGGTAGTTATCTGGGCTAAGACAGATTATTTAACAGAAGCTCACAAACAATTGAGTAATGTTAGATTTTATTATAAGTTACCTTTGGATCCTACCATGGATTTTAAGAAAAATATTGATGAATTTTTGTACACTGCAGTAATAAATGGCGATATATCTGATTCCCTGCATAAACAACTGACAGTGGACAACCCAAAACCCCAGAGGTTCTACATTCTCCCCAGAATTCATGAAACCATAAACAACCCTCCTGGAAGACCAATTGTTTCAGGACGTGGGTCTTTGACGGAACCTTTATTTATTTGGAACAACAATTAAAACCATTGTTGGGACTTGTTAGAGCTAGGCTTAAAGATTCTAGTGACTTTTTGTGTCTCATGGATGATTTACAAGTTGACCATGATTGTTTTCTTTGCACACTTGATGTGCAATCATTATATACCAATATTCCGCATCATGGTGGTATATTAGCTCTCAGACACTGGCTTACCTCTTATGGGAAATATACCCAAACCCACATTGAATTCTTGATTGCTTTGGTTAAGATAGTACTAGAGTATAATGTTTTGAATTTTTGTGGTGATTGCTACCTGCAAATGAGAGGAACTGCTATGGGCACTACATTTGCACCCATCTATGCAGAACTCTATATGGGGTATCTTGAGTGGCAATAAATATACCCAGATAAAAATATCTTTAAGAAGGATTTGGTGATGTGGCGTCGCTATTTGGACAATTGCTGGGGTGTTTGGTCTGGAAATTTGGAAACCTGGAAGGATTTTGTAAAATATCTCAATTCTAATGATTTTGGGTTAAATTTTACCGATAGGATAGAGATGAACAAAATTGACTTTTTGGATGTAGAGGTAACTAAAGCAACAGATGGTACTATCAATACTGGCGTCTTTCGTAAACAGTTTACTAAGAATGCCATATTAGAGGCGAGTAGCTGCCATCCTAAACATATCAATCATAATATACCAAAGTCACAGTTTTGCAGACTTAGATGTATATGTAATGTACAAGAAGATTACAAGATGGAATTGAATAATATGAGTGACAGATTTATCAGAAGAGGCTATGACAAACGTAACATCCAAATACAAAAATCGATGGCTCTCAACTATTCCAGGCATGAATTTTTGAAACATACTAATGTCAATCTAGATTCTGATGACTCAAGCATACGTAAACCAAGGTCCAATCAAAATGTTAGATTTTGGTTAATTATGGAACAAATTTTTAAGATACGTAATGTCATAGATAATCATTGGGAAGTGCTCAAATCGGATCCTTTTTTTGATCAACTTCTTGATTCTAGATGTTCCTATAGTTATAGACAGGGTAAGAACCTTGGGGAATCTTTGTCATGGTTTAAACAGATTGATTGGCCCAAGGATGGTATACTTAGATATTTACCAACAGGTTCATATGCCTGTGGTAATTGTGTATATTGTAAGGTGATGTCATGAACCAAATCCTTTACTTCAGTCAATACTTCTAAAGTTTTTGACATTAAACACCTCATTACTTGTCGCACAGAATGGGTGATATATATGGCAGTATGCCAATGTGGTGCTTTTTACATTGGACAGCAGGATTGCTTTACATTTTAGTGATATTAATTGTAAACGATTAAGAAGTGCTCTATACAAACATTCATGTGACCATAACACTGCTTCATTTCTCTTTGTAGGTATTGATGCAATCAAGGGTAGTAGATTATCTGACTTAACTAAACATGATATTTTGGATAAAAAAGAAAGAATGTGGATGATTAAACTGGGGGCTTTATATAAATCTGGCCTTAATGATCATTGATAACTGATTTCTTTCTTTTTTCCTTCTTTATTGTTTCCACCCTTTCCAAATAAGTTTTTCACTCTTTATTTAACAATCATTTTGTTATATTTAATAATGTGTATATGTAGTTGTATGAAAATATGTTTTTTGGTATCTATGTATATTTTTAGTTAATATCCAAAGTGTTTTTTTTCTTTAAAATAGAGGTATGACAATATACTATATCTGGTGATGTGAATATTTTTTTATATTCATATATACATATATATCTATATATTTATTTGTTTTTTTGATCCTCTGTTTAATATATTTTATTTTTTTAAATGTATGTAATTATCTTAGTTAAAAATTTTTAACTATAAAAACTGGGGTTGAGTGATGCTTGCTTGTAATTTTACACTGGCGACGCCAGGGGGCGAAATCGGTCACCAATCTGTTTTTCTCAGTTGAGCCGAATGGCTGCATGATGGAGCTACCTGAATGTTTGTTCCGTCTCATATTAAAAGTACTTATGCTTATCTAAAGTGCTTTTGGGTCTGAATTACTTTATTCGACATTGGATTCACTAGTTTTGTGACCTGGAGTGCTGGAATTTTTTGTTTTGGACTCTCTCTCTCTCTCTCTCTATATATATATATATATATATATATATATATATATATATATATATATATATATCTTTTGTATAATTGACTTCAATGAAATTATGAATTTCTTTTAGGAAAAAGTATTTGAAGTCTATATGTAGGTATGCATTTAATGGGAATACTGTTGTTATGTTTTAGGATTAACAGGGAACAAAAACCAACAGATGAATACAAACCACCAAGAAGGAAAACCACAGCATCACCAGAAAAATATTTTATTCATGAATGTTGAGTGCTTTCATCTGTATAAGACCAGACTTCTTCAGAACCGGTGCTGTGGTTTTCCTTCTTGGTGGTTCGTATTCATCTGATGTTTTAGGATTAAATCAAAGATTACAGTGTTATGATCTGAAAGTGGACAAGATGCAGCCTTAACCTTATCCAGTCTATTTATTAGGTCACTCTATTCTGGCTTGAGTTCCATACCTATGTGAGTAAAATTCATGTATATCTTTAACATGCATTAAGTCTATACATTTTATTAGTTCCTTAGCAGGTGCAGATATTTTTCTCTTTCTAGTGGTATTAGTGTCATCCCCTTTTAGAATACAGTTAAAGTATCCTGCCAGCATAATACTACCTTTTGAGATTTGAACAGTTTCGTCCAGGTGTTGTTTAACAGTCCTAACTTGTATTCTAGGAATCCAATGTAAGTTAATAAAGGTATAACATTTTCTACTAATTTCCAGTGTTACTGAGCAAAGCAAACCTTTATCATCCTTATAAGAGCTAACAATCTTGGGCTTGGGGAAAGAATTTCTCCACAAAATAATACCCCTCTTTTTTTCTGATTATAATGAGAGCTAAACAGGACAGGGAATTATTTAGTATTGAATCTATCTATGTCAGCTAGTAATAGATGAGTCTCTTGTAGAAAAATAATCTGAGAATTTAATAGTTTTAAGAATTTATTTGGGTTCCCTCTCTTGAAACTGTTATTTAAAACATTAATGTTTAAAGAGATGCATTTAAAATGAGATATATATTTCATATAACCATTCTATGTAAAATGTTTCCATAAATTCCAAGTAGTGGTTATGCCTTTGAATTACTTCCTAACTCAAAAACAGCTTACATGAAAAAAAAAATCATTGATAAATAGGCTGTTGACTCTCTCTTTCTCAATCTATATATATATATATATATATATATATATATATATATATATATATATATATATATATATATATATATATATATATATATATATATATATATATATATATATATATATATATATATATAAAATAACAGTAGTAGTCACCCACTAACAACAAATTACTTTCATAAATTGCAAACAAACATTTGTAAAACCCTTCATACCCCACATGGAGTCTAAAACTCCCTGTTTGAATAGTAAAACTATTCAAACATTCCCACCCATGAACAAGAAGTGAGAGTACATCCTTTCTGCTATGTTCATAATGATATTGTCATTGTACAAGTGAAAAAATAGAAATTGAAAGTCCCCTCATGTAAATCAGAGTTTTTTTATAACTATTAACTAGAAAGTTTGAATATAAGAGAAAGATAACATCATATTAATAGTAAAATGTCACTAAAAAAGTTAGTCCCCATAAGGGTTTCTCTAGCATAAAGAGCCTTAAATGCTGTAGTTAAACAGTTATTAACACACAAAAACATATAGCTAAACAAGTAGTTTATCATAAACTCCATAAAAGAATTTTGTACCAAGAAGTCTAATTGATAATCCGGACAAAATATATTAAACTGGCATAAATACCAACATCTAAAAAAGCATTTATTTACTCGACTAATATCAAAAGTCAGAATGGTTCTTTAGATGCTGAAAAAGCATTCTTCTTATAAAATTTATTTTTTTTATTTATTTTATTTTACATTTGTTGACCGGGCTAGTCCAACTAGATGTATGTCCATTTTCAGTGGAGGCCCGGGGAGAAAAGCTCCACAAGTTTAGAAAAAAAAGTACACAAAGACAATGATATTTACAAAGACATTGGAACTTTAAAAGGTTGAGACACACATTGCATATCTTGTGATATATCATCCAGATGTAAGTATCCAGTTCATTGTACTGATAAATTCTTAAAAGATTTATTTAGAATTGCAGTAGATGTTTTAAGTATAAATGTTAAATAATGAAACAATGTATTTATCTTTTAGAAAAGTAACAGTGGTTATAAGAATGCATGTTCTAAAACAAAGAGGAATGTAGGTGAATAATCCTTGCCCATTGTGCTATAATGACATGCAAACTGAAGTAAAATAAAATAGAGAATCATTTTTGCAAGATTGAAAAGCTGCTGTTTCAATTAACTTAGTACATCAATTATTATAGAAAAATATTTATTTATTTTACATTTGTTGACCGGGATAGTCCGACTGGATACAGTTCCATTTTCAGTGGAGGCCCGGGGAGAAACGCTCCAAGATAAACAGATACAATAAAAAATCGTTACAAAATAAAATCTCCAGGTAAACAGATAGAGAAAAAAAAAACAATATAGAGATATTTACTAAGTATACATAGACAATCATGAATAGACAAGTTCACAGGTTAAAAGTTACCCCTGTTTACAGCCAGGGAAAAAATAGACAGTAACTAGCTTACCAGTTTATTCAACATTCTTAATTAGAGGTAACCAGGCTTATTACAGTGGCAAAGCAAGTTTAGTGCCAGGTGTTGTTTAAGTTTGGTTTTGAATTGATCAATGGAGGAGAGCATAGTGATATTAGCTGGAGTTCCAGACTCTACCTGCAAAGTTTGTGAATAGGGCATCACCAGCTGCATTGTTAATTTTGATGGTTTGAATTACCAGTTTATTTGAGGATCAAAGCAATCTCGGTCTGTTGTGGGGTGTGATTATGTTTCTTAGAGCTGGTGTATGATTAGGGTTATAGAGAATTTTATTGGCCATAATCAGAAGGTTGTATTGGATTAGATTGGTTAGTTCAAGCCACCCAAGCTGTTTGAGGTTGATACAGTGGTGTGTTCAAAAAGGCAGGCCAGTGGCAAATCTGGCAATGTGATTATAACATGTTGACAGTCTGTTGAGTACAGTCTTGTTTAGATTGGAGAGAAGGGGGGAAGCGTATAGAAGTGTAGAAAGTAGGTGAGAGCGAGCTATAGCAATCTTAGCCGGAGGGGTTAGGAAGGCTTTTATTCTACACAATGACCCAAGTTTTTTATTGATGGTCTTGATAGTTTGATTTACTTGTAGGTCAAATTTTAGGTTGTTATCAATGATGACACCTAGTAGTTTTGTAGAAGGGTCATGGGAGGTTATTGTGCCATCTCCTGCATTTATGGTGAAGGTAAAAGCAGTAAACCTATGTGTTGGTGAGAATAGTAACATTTTAGTTTTTTAGGGGTTTTATAAGAATCGACGATCAGAGAGCCAGTTTTCCACAGTATTAAAGGTGGACTGGGTAGCAGACCTCAAGTCTGAGGGAGATGTAGCTGAGCAAACCAGGGTGGAGTCATCGGCGTATTGAATACAGGTAACATTTGGGATGACAGTATGTAGGTCATTAATAAAGATGGACAACAGTAGGGGCCCTAGTGTGGAGCCTTGTGGTACTCCAAGGGTATTTGGTAATAGGTTGGAGAACTTGCTCTGCCAGAGAACAGCTTGCTGCCTCCTACTGAAGTAGGATGTAAACCATTGAAGGGCCTTATAGTCTAGACCGAAGGTTTGCAGGATGTCAATTAAAAGTTGGTGATCGACCATGTCAAATGCCTTGGATAGGTCCAAGAAGAGGGCTGAGGATATGTAATTATTGTTACAGTTATTATTTATGGTATTGGTGAAAGCCAGTAGGGCTGAGGTCGTACTGTGGTGAGGTCGGAATCCGTGTTGAGTAACAGCCATGAGGTGATTTTGGATTAGATGGTGCATGAATTGTTTATGTATACATTTTTCCATTATTTTTGCAAGTGGAGAAAGTATAGCAATTGGTCTATAATTGGAGAATTCAGTGGATGAACCTCCTTTATGTAGTGGGATTACATAGGATGTTTTCCATATGGTGGGGATTTTAGTCTCTGCTATGGTACGATTAATTAGTATTGATATTGGATAGGCGATGGCATCATCTGATATTTGTAGGTACTCGGTGGGGAGTTGGTTGGCGGAGAGTGTGGTAGGTTTTAATTTTTTGATCAAGGAACGGATTAGAGCTGTGGACATGGTGTAAAGCTAAACGAGAGTTGGTTTGTGGAGGTGATACTATTAGGCCTGAGGATCTAGGAGGTAATTGATTAGTTAGGGCTTGAATAGTCTCAGTAAAGCAGCAGTTAAAACTGTCTGAGACCTCTTCAGGGATTTTATCAATGGTAGCAGCAGGGGTAGGTGTAGATGTTTTACCAGGATAAAGTAACTTATTCTGGCCTGCCCAGAACTTTTGAGGATTATTCTGGTTAGCAGTTTGTAAAGTACAATAGTATTGTTTTTTGTCTTGCATTATGGATTTTTTTTTAGTTTCATTCCTAGCTTGCCTGTATTTAACATGGTCATGGAGGTTTTTAGTGGAGTGCCATCGAGCTCACATTTTGTTTCTACTGATAATTTTTTGTCTAGACTCTTTGGAAAGCCATGATGCAGTTTCTACTTTAGTACACTTTGAGCGTGCAGGTGCATGCAAATCTAAGATTTCAAGGAATTTGTTGTTAAAATATATAACTGCCTCATATAACGGGAGGTTTTAGCAGAGCCCAGTTACAGGAGTTAAGTTCCTGTTGGAATTTGGCAGGGTCAAAGTCTCTTTTGTTTCTGACTTTCCTGAGTAAGGGTTGTTGGTTGATGGCTTTTTGTTTGATTATGTAACTGAGAATGTGGTCACTTAGGTCTTCAGGGAGGGTACCAGCAGTGTACAGTTGGGGGTTACTATATACTAGTACCCAGTCAAGTATGCTATCTTTTTGGTTGGGTTTACCTAGTCTGGTAGGGGTGGTTATGGTTTGTGTGAAAGCATGTAGGTTGATGTGGGTAGAAGGGGATTCTGAGGAACAGGTTCCCCAATCTATGTTACAATCTCCAAGTAGTAGGGTTTCTTGGGGATAATGACATGATAGTCAGTGAAGGGTATCTTCAAGCGTGGCTACATTATTACCTAGGGGGATATACGTACAGATGTTGATGCATTTGCTTTTGTTAAGTT
The DNA here is from genome assembly GCF_019279795.1 of Protopterus annectens. Lineage (NCBI taxonomy): Eukaryota > Metazoa > Chordata > Ceratodontiformes > Protopteridae > Protopterus > Protopterus annectens. The sequence continues at coordinate 521,328,537 of NC_056733.1, forward strand.
GCAGTCTAGTGGCAAGAATTTCAGAGTTATTAATCTGAGGTGGTTGATTAACAACTATAGTCAGATTCAGCTCAGATTTGTAGAGTATAGCTACTCCACCCCCCCTTCCTGGAAGCACGATCCAGCCTGTATATATTATACCGTGTTGGTAACACTTCATTGTCTGTAGTGTTAGGTTTTCACCAGGTCTCAGATAGAAAGTCTCAGGGGAGTAAACAGCCAGGAGAGCATGCAGTTCATGTATCTTGTTATTTATACTTCTAATATTCAGAAGACAGGCCAAGAGAGAGTTATTTGGTCTGCTGATTATAGTTTTAGGGCTTAGGTCACTGGTGGAGGGGGTGTATTTATCAGAGATGGATGGGCCTGGTTTGGGGTGAATGTTTCTACTGAGTATGAGGCGTGGTCTGTACCTTATGATAAGCCTCAGGAGTTTGTTTAAAATTTTGTAGTATTGTCTAAATATGCTTTATTGTCTTAGCATTTAGTTTTAAGGAAAATATTTACTCCTGTGTAGTTACACAAAGTTAAATGCCCACCCCATTCAAATTGATTGACAGTGAAACCAGTTGACATCACAAACACACACTGCTATTTTTGGAATACATCACACGAACTTGGTGGGAAAATGAAAGAAAGCAAAAGTGAAGGACAAGATAAAAATTAACAGTCAACTCCAGTTAAAAGCTTGAGCACAGAGACATAAGAGTTCACCACTCAACCAACGATTCAAGTAAATCCAAATCAGATTTCACTAGTGCGCTTCCGCCCTACCTCCAAACTCAAAAGCAAGGACCCAAAACAAACCACAATCGCAAGCATCAATAGTCACTAAGTCATTCATGCAACAAGAACCACCAATGAGTCCAACTCCTAACAAGTGGGCAAAGCAGTGAAAAGATGAGGGGAAAGTAAACAAAGTTATACTATAAACAACTATTAGCTTTATACTGACAGATTAATGATGACCGTATAATATAATATGTTAAACATTTAATATTTAAAAGAAAAAGACACCCAGATTATAATCAACTAGTAAAAGAAAAATGCTAGTAAAGAAAGCAGTATTAGGCATAGCTCTAGCTTTACATTAATCTAATTTATCAAATAAACCGATTTTATGAATCATAATGAGCGGTATAATAAATAAAGTATATAGAAATTAGCTTTATAACGGAAGCAAGTGTAAAGAAATTAAATAAATTATTCTACCTTACAATTTTCAAACAGCTTTACAGCAGAAAGTTCAACAGTTTATAAATACATATGAGCAACATAGATTCAGCAAAATTTAACAATAACAATATGAGTACACCTTACACAGTGAATTGATATACATTATAGATCACAAGCAGAATAAGATAGGTAGGAGTATGGATATAAAATAGCCAGCAGAGACTATGTAGAAATGAGAGAGACATTTATAGAATATCAGCTGAGGTGAAATGAAAAGAAAAGAAAACTTGAAGGAGTTAATATTGATTAATATAAGATTAAATGAGAAGAAATAGCATTTTAGTCAAGAGTGGAGCAAAAGCAAGTCCAGTTATCCATGATCTGCATTTTTAGGACTTGTGAAGAGTCTAGTTTTATAGGAATGGAGTAGCATTCCACATATTTGAGACACAACATAAGAATAGAGATTCTGCTGCTGAGTTAATTGAATTGGTCACACTTAGTAAGTCTTTACCACTTGGTCATAGGGTTTTATTTGGCATGTACAGATAAGAATATTGGCTAAGCTTGAACATTTTTGGAGTTGTGGATTAGAGTATGTTATTCAGCTACTCAGCTGACAGTAAGACAAGCAGTGAGGGAGTTCTAAGCAGATGAGCTATTTTAGGGCTAAGTAATGATGTGACCAATATGGTAGGTTCGCTGCAGGTTTTGCAGTTTTATTATTGTATTATTCTATTAGGTTTAGTTGGGTGGTTTGTAAATCGAGAAGTATGAGGGCCCAGTACAAAAGGGTTGGAAGTAGGTATGCTGTGGCTATATGTACCTCTGCTTTTTCAATTAAAAATGGGTTCATTCTGTAGAAAAGACCAAGTGTTTGATTTTTTTTTTTACTGCTTTTATATGGAGATCAAATTTCATAATTACATCAACTACTAATTCTAAAAGCCTGGAGTGTGTAACAGTTTCAGTAGTGCTGGGGAAGAGGTTATGTTTCTTCTCTTGGAATTTTTTAGGAATAAAAATAAGTTTTTTTTTTTGTGGGTGGGGGTCAATAGAAGTTGAGACTTAGAGCCAAGACTCTACTGAGAGGAGTGATTTCTGTGTTAGTTGCTGTAATTTTTCAATAGTTTTAGATGAACAGATGAGTGTTGGATCATCTGCATACTGTACGATAGAGGTGTTTTTGATCAATTTGTATAAGTCATTAATGAAAATATTAAATAAAAGTGGTCCTAGGATGGAATCATGCGGAACCTCAACATATATAGGAAGGAGGGGAGATGTCAGTGGTCCATCTGATTGCCTAGTGTATTTTAGACAACTGGAGAACCATGACAGGAATGGACTGTATAGACCTAGGGAAAAAAAGAGTATGTTCAAAGGTTCATAGGTAAGTACTAGGCTATCGGCCCAAGGGCCTAAGTAAGCCTAGCCAACAAAGTTCCCTGGCTTACGCCAACCCAAGAAAGTTAATTTCCTGTGCCCCTGTCGAGCAAAGCCACAGAAGTGATCCCCTATTTCCCATCCACTCATCAAGATTTTTCTTGAAGAGTGTTAAGGAGGAACTTTGCTTGACATAGATGGGTAGCCTGTTCCAGAGTATGGGAAGTCTCTGGGACAGGAATCTATCCCTCCAGCAAGTCCTGTTTATTGTGGTGACAAGGTTTAGGTCCTTAGAGCATGTAGCTTGGAGGGATTGGGATTTCTTTAGGTGTAGCATGTCCAACAGCTCTGGGTTTGACATAGCTTTATATGTTAGGCAGAGTTCACCTCAGAGTAGGCGATATGCTACAGAGTAAAGCTGGAGTTTTTTTGAGACGATCAGTGCAGGGCATCTGTTTGAGGCCAGTAATTCTCTTTGTGAGGTACTTCTGTGGCCTATCCAGCTGCTGCAGATGTCTTGTGAGGTACATTCCAAAAGGGGCATTGTACTCTATAATGGGTCTAATGAGTGTTGAGTAAAGGGGAACAATGACCTCTTTTTTCCTGGTTGACAACCCTTTTGTGATGAGGTGTGCTATGTAGAAGGATTTCCTGACTACTGTGGCAATGTGATTATCAAAGGAGAGACTACTATCCACCTGAGTCCCAAGGTCTCTTATCACACATTCGGTGTTAAGAAGACCGCCGCCTATGTGGTAGTTCATGGGTACAGAGTTTTTACCAAAGGGGCTAACAATGTACTTTTTGGCATTGAGCTTGAGGCCATGGCAATGACATGTGAAGACGTTTTGGATGGGACACGATATCAAAGGCTTTGAACAGGTCAAGGAATACTGTGTAGATACTAGCTTGCTAGTGTTACAGTGCTGGTCAATGTAAGCACAGAAATTGAGGAGTGCAGTGTGGGTACTGTGATTTAGGTGGAAGCTGTGTTTGGTAGGAGAGAGAGATTATTTTCCAGTATAGATTTTCAGTAGTTGGTGATGGTGGCATTTCTCAAGGATTTTGGCAGGGGGAGAGCAATGGGCCAGTAGCTGGTGAAATCTGTAGAATGCCAACCTTTGTGAGGTGCAAAACATAGGCTTTCTTCCAGGACAGAGGAACATAGCTCTGTCTGATGGAGCTGTTGATTAGAATGTTTATTGGGTAGGTTACTGTATCTGCTGCTAGTTTTAATATATCCAGGAGGAATGTTATCTGCAGTGAGAGTGGCAGGTTTAATTTTGAGAAGTGTTTTGATGAAGAAGGATTGTATAGGTTTGAGAGATATTACATTTGGTTGTTGAAGAGTTTCTTGTATAAGTATAGAATTAATTGTTGTGTGTTTTAAAAATGACACAACTGTTTGAAGAAAGGTTTGAATTGGCTAGCTGTGCTTTCTGTGAAGTTGATTGTTGTGTGAGTTGCTTGGGTTGTACATCAAGAGTGGATGACTTTGTTTACTGATGGCCAGAATATTTTAGGGTTAGTATGATCTGTATTTCGCTGACTGTGGTAGTTAGACCAGTTGAATATAACCCAGATAACTGAGAATAGGCACTAGTTATTGAAGCCATTTTTACAACAGTCATAGCTTACAAACTGGTGGACACAAAACACTAGCCTCCAAATATGTGACCTTAAGGAAAGACTCACCTTGTCATAAAGAATTGATGTAAACAAATATGGAATCCTAACTCTTGTCATCTTGCTGAAAGAGGTTTCAATGAGTGACAATACCATGAGTGACGATACCATGAGATGAAATCTTTTTGCATTGGGGTGTTGCCCCTCCACCCCCATGTAAGGGAATAACCCCCACTCATCGAACAACCCATCTCTATTTTAATCAATCGCTCTATCCAAGAAGGCTATTTACCCCAACTTTGGAAATTGGCCTTCGTCTTACCCCTTCACAAAGGGGGCAACAACAATAATATCCCAAATTTCCGTCCAATCGCCCTCTTATCCCCATCTTCAAAGTACTTGAAAAATGCATCCATCTACAACTCCTACCCTATCTTATAGACAACCACTTACTAACTCCCACACAGCATGGTTTCAGACCAGGCCACAGCATGACCACTGCTCTTCTTTCCTTCCTAGAAACTGTTAACAAAGGCCGTGACTCTGGCTGTACTGTATCTACCCTCCTACTGGACCTCTCTAAGGCCTTCAATACCATCTCACATAAGCTTGTTTTAACTAAACTTTCTAATCTAAACCTATCCGTTTCCTCTCTCAACTGGTTCTCCGGTTACCTCTCAAATAGGCAACAAGCAGCTAAATGGAAAAAAGCCACCTCCCCATTCCTCAACACCCCCACAGGAGTACCACAAGGCTCCATACTGGGTCCCCTTCTGTTTAATATTTTCATAAATGATTTCCACAGCTCAATCCCTAACGCAAACCTTATTCAATACGCTGATGATTCAACTATAATCTGTTCTGCCACCTCTATCCCCACTCTCTTAAAACTCACCCAGGATGCTTTCTCTACCACTGAACAGTGGATGAGAGACAATCACCTAGCACTCAATGCCTCAAAAACAAAACCTGTGTTATTTACCCCTTCCAAAACAACCTCTATTGATAAAAACTCATTCTCTATCGCCAGCCACAATACACCTCTCGAAATAGTATCTGATGCCAAACTATTAGGTGTCCTCATTGATGACCAGCTTAAATTCAACTCCCACCTACAAATAAACATAAAAAAACCCACCAGAAACTTGGTATGCTCTACCACCATAGTCACTATCTCACTTCCTCTACTAAGTCCACTCTCTCTACCACATTCCTCATCCCTTCCCTCCTATATGGTGCCCCACTCCTAACCAACCTACAATCCTCACTTAAGTCAAAAATCTCTTCCTGCTATAATAAGATCGCCAAGTTTGCCACTAGCCACAAATCTTCTACCCATCACTGTATTGCCCTTCACAAACTAAATTGGTTAGAGCTACCCAAATATCTCACCTACATTCAACTCACTCATGTTCACAAACTCATTTTTAGCCCCTCCCTCTGTCCCTCCCTATCTTCCTCCTTTAAAATGCACCTTCCAGAAAGATCCTTAAGATCCAACAATCAAAACTTGATAGAATTGCATACACCCACCCGCCCCCTGGCAAAAATCTACTATCCTTTGCCCTTGCTCGGCAGTGGAACTCCCTACCACCTCCCATCCGTACCATCTCTAATCACTCTTCCTTCAAGACCTCACTCCACTTACATCTAACATCTCTCTGGGAATGCTCCTGCTCCCATCCCACATGATCTCTTCTCCTCTCTATACCTCAGTTATCTCATATACTTCAAACTTCTGTTTCTTTCCCTTGTAAAGTAGTAGCAAACGTTTACAATAATTCTCAATTTTCTTAATTTTGTTTGTATCTTTAAACACTGTGATTTTATTTGTACTTCTGTATTTAATGTGATACAATTACATGATTATAACTTTTTTATTAGTATGGAGCTTTTCTCCCCAGGAGTCCATTGAAAACGGGTTCTTCTTGGCCCAATGGACCATCATGGTAAACAAACTGCAAATAAATAAATAAATATATGCATTTTATATAAATATATATATATATATATATATATATATATATATATATATATATATACACATTCCCTTAGTTTCAAAACTTCAAACTGCAAATGGTCGAGACCATAAGATTGAAGTTTTGATTGAAACTTCTAACGTTTTGAATGGAGATCACCGCACACAATGGGATGTTTACCATCTTCTTCACTGTAGTGCAAACTCGGAGTTGGTATATTTATTTAGCAGGGGGTGTGGGGGGGTGCAGGGGCAGCCTGCCCCCCTGCAAAAATGTAAAAAAAAATGTTTTTGTATTTATTTTTTTTATTACAATTTCAGAGTTTCAAAACTTCGATTTTATGGTCTCAACCATTTGCAATTTGAAGTATTGAAACTTCAAGCTTGTAAGTAGATCCATATATACACACACACATATATATATATATATATATATATATATATATATATATATATATATATATACATATTTATACATATATATATATTGATTTATATATATATATATATATATATATATATATATACACACACACACATGTATATATATATATATATATATATATATATATATATATATATATATATATAATTCCAACTCCACAGTCACACAACAGTGGGAACAGTCCAAATCCATTATCTATGAAAGCAGCTTTGTTGTATCAGCACATACTGAAAGCACCTTCATACACCTGCATGGATCCCATCATGACCTTCATGTTTACAAATGTCTACATCTGTAAGAGAAGACTGGTGACCATATGTGCTAAAGCCAACATAGCACAGAATATAGCTACCTCCACAGCTGGCACACTATGCCATCCATGAATAATTTATTTCATTTGCATTTTGTGTTAAAATGCTTCATTAGTGCATGCTGCACTAAGTTACAGCCATTCTGCACTTTGCCATCAGTAAAGGATCCTGAATTTGGTGCCACTAGGAAGACTGTTTCTTCACAGCATCACAATTTGTGTTGCTTTTAAGATATTAGTAAGGGTGTGACACAGCAAGTATTCAGTGTGGTGTGTGTGTGTGTGTGTGTGTGTGTGTGTGTGTGTGTGTGTGTGTGTGTGTGTGTGTGTGTGTGTGTGTGTGTGTGTGTGTGCATAAATCCTCCATAAAATGTAGACATTTTAATTTGATTTTCATATGACATTGTCCAAATAACACAGACTCAGTACTCTGCCAAGTCATTCCTGTATATGTTTAGGGATCAGCTTATCCTTTCATATAATTTTTTCTAGATGTAAATCCAAAAATTAAATAATATACTCTCTGAGCCATGTAGACGTTAACTTAAAAATGAAAAAGAAGTTATGTCTTACCATAACGTTCCATCTGTGTTGTAGATCTTTGTTCATTCATTACAGTTAGGACCTTGGTTCCATCCACGGAACTAATACGGCCGTTTCCTAGCTCGTGCAAGCCAAAAACTCTCAGCTAAGACCTACCCATAACACCCCTCTCCTAGTTACTACAGATCGAGTTTGCCCGCCCTAGATAAAAGATGTAGTAATAGAAAAGATTGTAGGAGGCTCTGTCTGAGCAAATACCCTAACCAGGAGTTCCTAAAGTACACCAGGAGTCCAGGCAGGGGGAAGGAGGATGGGAAGTAATGAATGAACAAAGATCTACAACACAGATGGAACATTATGGTAAGACATAACTTCTTTATCTGATGTTGTAAATCTTTGTTCTTTTATTACAGTTAGGACCGAGTCCCTGGCTACTTGAGTCCTGGGTGGCCCTAAGGAAGGATATTCCTGAGCACCATAGAACCAAAAGATGCTCGTCTCCTGGAGGTCAAATCCAATTTCTAATGAGATATAAGGGTATGAGGTCTTCCCCAAGTGGCTGCTGCACATATATCATCCATAGAGGCTCTAGAATAAAAAGCTACAGTAGTAGCCATAGATCTGGTAGAATGAGCCTTTATTCTGGAAGGTAAGGATAGCTTATTCTGTTGGTAGATAAAGGTAATGACATTTCTAAGCCAAGAGGATAAAGTCACTTTGGAAACAGGTTTACCCAATCTGGATCCTGCAAAGGCCATAAACAATTGATCTGTTTTCCTGAAAGATTTGGTCCTGCCCAAATAACAACGAAGCTGCCGATGCACATAAAGAGTGTGCAAAAGGTACTCCCCTCTATTAGAATGCCGAGGGAAGAAAACCGGCAGGTTAATAGATTGGCTAATGGAAAAGCCAGAAATGACCTTGGGCAAGAGAGAAGGGTCAGTACGAAGGGAAACCCTATCCATGTGGAAGATCAAGTAAGGACTCTTGACACTCAAGGCCTGCAGCTCAGATACTCTTCTCACTGAGGTAAGTGCTACTAGAAGTATGGTTTTCCATGACAAAAATTTCAAATCACATGAATCAAAGGGTTTGAAGGGTGAACCTGTGAGAGACTGAAGCACCAGAGCCAAGTCCCGGGGTTCTAAGGGAGGCTTGACTACCAAGTTGGCAAAAATGGGGGCTGATACCACCCCCATAGCTACTTCTGAAGTTTGTATGTACAGCTCACCATCAAATGTGAAAAAATTATTCTCCAGCACTAACTCCATACAGGCAGAGGTCAAATCAATGTCCTTCTCAGATAAAAACTTTTTAATTTATAAATAACTATTTATTAATTTACTTATGTTCATCCTTCCCAGGCAACTGCAGTGAGAGCCTTCACAATACTTGTCGTAACCCCCTGCACAGGTATAAGGTGTTATGGGGCACAGTTGAGAGATCACTGCAACTGCCATGGAAGGGAAACATTAGTAAATTAATAAATAATAACAATACTGTGTGTAGGGTGGAAGCAATTCTAGTACATGGCCCATTTTGTTTTGTTTTGATTTTATTTTCTTACTTGGGAGTAATTGAGCACAGCACCTTTCAGCTTCTATAGAGAAGCTGAATTTGGCCTTCTTCAGAAGTGACTATTGTAGCTGCAGCCACTGTGCATTTTGCCTGCAACCAAACCACAATATTCTGATGGAAAATGGTTCTTAGTTAAGGTAAGCTGTTAATCTGAAAACTAGAAGAGATGCTTTGCCCAAACCTTTCTGAAATTACTAACATTGTTACATTACAGCTCAGATTTGATAGTTACCCCAGATGGTATGAGAAAGGTTATATATGTATAGTGGCAATATCTAGTCCATAAGCTGGATGATACATTTGTTGATATTATGTTACTTCTGTATCACAACTAGTAAGTATGGAGAGGACATATGTGTTTTAGTCCATAAGCTGGATGATGCATTTGTTGATATTATATTGCCTCTGTATCACAACTAGTAAGTATGGAGAGGACATATGTGTTTGAGGTCATAAGCCAATAGCTGTAGTAATGAATGTGAGGTATGGTGATGAGATGATGCCTCTCCTGCAATCTACTTGGGGGTGGTATATGTGTGTGTGGGGATTGATCCATAGCTGGACTGATGATGCTGAGGTTGGTTGGTCCCATGGTGGAAGGAAGGAAGTGTAGAGTGGCAAGAACAATGGACAGGCACCAAGACAGCGAGGGAGATTTAGAGGGGGAACTGGTTACATGTCAAAATAATAAAGAGCAAGGACCACATGGGCTGCCCTCTAGAGTCATAAGGATTCTGCCAGTGTTCAGATAGTTTCCCTAATGGATATGCCTTCTGTGTGACATATAGGGATAAATCCCTAACTGTGGCTCAAATGACAGGGATTCAATTAGTGGTTCAGGGACTGAAGGAGTTGGCCAGGGAGAGATGGGAATGTCTGCCACAGGAGGAAGGCTTGGTGCGCCCTACTGAAGGAGAAATACCTGTGAGTTAGATTGCTGATGCATGTTCCTTGTAACAGGTTTGAGTATGGGAGAGTGAGCCTGCCAAGGAAACCTTCATTCTGTAGCTGTGCAGGGGTTGTGAGTAGCAGGCAATGCACTCTATCTGCAAACCCACAAGAGGAGGGATTAACTGAATTTCCTGACTACCCAAAGGATGATGGACCATGATGCCAGTCTTTCTTCCTCCATGCCAAGCATCCTCAGATACGTGGAAGCAGGATAGCAAATGGGTCAGTGAGGCATGACAGCTCAATGGTCATACTGAGATAAAGGTAAAAAAACATTCAAAACAGTGGATTACTGGCAGCACATTTTTATTGGCAGAGGAAGCCACACTCTTCAGTATGTTTCAGACATGTGTGAGGGAAAGGGAAACAGGATCAGCCTCTTCACTAATGAGGCAAAGATAGATGCTGCAGTGGGGCAGAGTCATAACAAGGTTGGAATAAAGTGGGTGGACACCCTCAGTGTAAATTGTTAGAGGGGCATGATTGGCAGGTGCCAGGGAGGCAAGAGTGCAGTACCAGCATTCATTTATGAAGCCATGAAAAAACTGTAGTTTCATAAATGAATGATGATACTACATTCATGGTCGTGGGTTGCACAGTCTGAGGAACTGATAAGGGGACCAAATGATTTAGCTACATCTCTTCACAGAGGAAGAGGATAAGAATCTAAGGAAGGATTTGGAGAACCTGAGCAAGTTGGCAGAAAAGTGGCAGCTGTGATTCCCTTCATTTAATACAAATTGCTGCACTTGTGCCAAAGCCTCCCTAATGTGAAGCATTATATTGGGGTCCCCTGGCTCTGTGGCTTTGAGGGATAAAGTCCTAAATATATCTTAGATAACCCAAATTCAGTTAGCAGTTTCAGTGCGTGAACAGCCTGGGTAAGGGGTGGGAAAGCAGTAGCTTGTCCCAGCTCCTCCACCGTGATGGGAGAAATGGTGGTCGGGGTTGATTGTTTTGCTCCCATGCATGCAAAGACTCGCATGGTAACAAGGGCCAGTACACGGATCTATATTAGATGAGCAACCATTCCGATGTTTGAATCATAGATGGTCGACATCATATGATCGAACGTCGGAAAGGTCGAAGGTGAAAGTCAACAGCTTTTCAAATGCAGAATGGGAAATTTTCCCTTTCTGCACTGAAGTGTTCTCAGAGTTGTTATATTTAAGTAGGGGGGTGTGGGGGGTGCAGGGGGGCTTGCCCCCTCAGCTCAGAGCGGTAAGGTAAGTTTTTTTTTTTTTATTTTATTATATAGTCGATGTTTCGAACTTCGCTCATATGAGTTCACTCATGAGGGTTCGAAGTTTTGAAAACTTCGACTATATAATATAGACCCCAGTACACTAGGGGAGGTGGGCTTGGCAATCCCAAGCAGCTGATGGTAGCCTTTGGCTGAGCATGCAGGGGAGCATACACGCATACATAAGGGGAGGGTATAGGAGAGGCACTTGTGGTGCTGCAGGTGCTCATGTCAGTCAATGGGGGAAGGGTTAGGGCCTTAAAGAAATTACTTCTGTAGATGTGGTTATCGCTGTAGATCTGAGACAAAAGGAATGGCTACATTATGGTCCCAATCTGGGGGATAAGTTATACTCGCTCAGATCAGGAGATGAAGGCTCCAAGAAAAGCTGCAGACCCAGTGGAGGAATGAACAGGGATAGTGGCACAAAGTACCTCCTGGCTTTCTGAATGATAGGTAGCACAAGTGTGATAGAAGAGGGCTTGATGGTCAGTAGACGTGGGACAAACAATACACAGAGAAAAAAAAAGAACTGTCTGGTTGGAATGATATTGATGGCAACAGAGCAGGAAAAAGAATTAGAAATGTTGATCACACCTGAGATAGAATGCCAGAAACAGAATGAGAGTGCAGTGTCAACTGAAAATCAAAAAATTCAGATAGATTCTCAAAAGTACAGACTGCAGAAACAAATAGATAATGCTTCTGATCTACCAGACCCTTGTCTGGCCATACCTTGAGTAGTCAGTGTAACTCTGGAGGTCATACCAAAGAAAGAGACATCAGATGGAAGATGTCAAGAGGAAAGCAAACAGAAATATGCATGAGATGGAAGGGGGAAAGGATATGACCACAGACTAGGATGGGCGGTGCTTCACCAAGGCATGCAGGTGCACATACCACCTGTGAAACTGTGTGCCTCCCTGAGAACTATAGTCTTTGAAATAGTAAAAAAAAAAATCTCTCTCCCTCTCCCTTTAATACCAATCCACAGAGTGACCATCAGTCACCAACAGCCAGGATATAATGTTTGTGTATGACTGGCTTTGAGTCCCACCTACATCTCCCACTCAGCTGTAAACTGGGTCTGCCCTTAGCTGCCTGTTTTGCTCAATGTTCATTGGCTCAAACATAGAGCCTGACATTTGAAGCTTTTGAAGTTAAAACAGGCTAGCAAAAAGTGCAGTTTTGAGTTTGGAGTTAAAACTGAAAGCATGTTCGTTTTAGAAAAAGCCAATACATGTATTTGCATTTTAGTGTGTTTGTGTGTGTGTGTGTGTGTGTGTGTGTGTGTGTGTGTGTGTGTGTGTGTGTGTGTGTGTGTGTGTGTGTGTGTGTGTGTGTGTGTGTGTGTGTGTGTGTGTGTGTGTGTGTGTGTGTGTGTGTGTGTGTGTGTGTGTGTTTATTTGATTTTTTTCCACTTAGATTATTGAGTCAGATAGCCCTTGTTCAAACAACATTCAAAGAACATTTACTGATAATGTCATTAGGATCAAAAAAACATTTGTTCTATTGTTAGCATTTCTATAAATATCTTTCTACTGCTCTTGTTAACCAGGTAAACCCACATTTTTAGTACATTTGTTAACCATGCAAACCCATTTTTTGCTACACTTGACAACCAGGTAAACCCACTTTTCAATGTTTAATTGCAGCTGTTAACCAGGTAAACCAACTTTTCAGAAGCATAGTCTAGTTAAGTGACTTGCTCTGAGTCACACAGTAGGCAAATGGAGATAGAAAGAATCAAGCCCTGTACCCTTGACTACAGGAAGCAACTCAGTCTTAATCCTCTGCACTAACTGCCCAACTTTTGCTTCTTTGTTTTCTGATAAATCACGGAGTAAAAAGTCATTGAAGTTTACTGTCAGTTAATAATGCTACTCAGAGTTTCATCGCATTTGCTATTCAGAAAATGCATGTTAATCCAAAGTCTGTTATTTTAACTTTTTAAAGTGAATTAGAGTAGCCTGCTCTTTGGTGGCCATGGTGGTGCAGCGGTTAGCATTGCCGCCTCACAGCAAGAGGTTATCTGGTTCGAACCTTGGCTGGGGTGCCTTCTGTGCGGAGTCTGCATGTCCTCCCTGTGGTTGCGTGGGTTTCCTCCGGGTGCTCCAGTTTCATCCCAAAAACATGCAGTAGGTGAATTGGACACTATAAATTGGCTTTAGGTGTGTGCATGTGTGTGCCTTCTGTGGAAGGTTGGGTGCTAGGCTGGCAACTTGACACTGTAAAACTCCACTGCTAATCATGAGCGGACAGATGATCTGCTGTTGTGACCCCTAACCGGGAAAAAGACGAAAGAAGAAGAGTAGCCTGCTCTTATCTGTCTCCAATTTTGCAAAACACCTTTGATATTTTACCTTTGTATTTATGCCCTGTTCCTCATTAACTACTTTTTACCCTGGTAACTCACTGAGGATTACAGTTAGTCAATAATGCATCATTGCAGTTTCATAGATTTTATTGTTCAGAAAATGAATGTTTGTGCAACTCCTGTTCTTCTGGTAATGTTTTAAGTGATTTGGAGTTCTCTGACACTTAAGACTCTGAGATGTTAAGAAGCAAGTCACTTAACCAGACCCTACTCCTAGGTTATACCTGAAAATGGGCAGGTTGCCCAGTGGGTTTATCTGGTTAATAAATACATAAAATAGTATTTAAAATTTGTCCCTTGTTGTCTCCCCTGACCCCCCAATATTTTTGAATTTATCCAGAATTCCTGAGTAAAGAAATTAAGAAATATTTTGGTATGTTGCTTGTAAAATTTGTGGCTTTCTGGAAAATTGTTGCAGATTGTAGTCACTAGATAAGACATTTACGTGAGTTTCAGACTCTATCTTTCAGAAAATGCATGTGAATGGAAAGCTTGTCATTCTAGCAACTAAGTATGTAATGTAAGTATTTAAAATCTGTTTCTGATTCTGTGTCTTTGTTTCTGATTCTTAAGCCAAGAAGAAGAGAGAACATGGAGGAGATGCACTATATGGTTCTTACACCAGTAAGTTGACTGACATTGCTGGGCCATTATTTGTGAATTTATTCATTCACTTGATCTCAATCAATATTGGAGGAGTACAGTCATACAAGTGGCTACAATTGATGTGTGTATAATGCATGCATTTGCAAAGGGTATAATTCTCAACTGTCCCTATTTTCCCCTCATATTTGTGGTCTGTTCTGTGTAAACGTTGTGGCTTTCTGTTATAGTTTTGTGGTCTGCAGTTGCTAAGTAATGAAAAAATGTGAGTTTCAGACTTCATATTTTTCAGAAAATATTTGCTAATGAAAAACCTGCAATGTTAGCAATTTCCTAAGTTTATAAGACAAATATTGAAAACATGTTCCTGATTCTGGGTGTCTTGTCTCTCATTCTTGAGCTAAGAAGTTTGAAGAGTGTGGAGGTGCAATGGGTTGTACTTTATGGTTCTCACAGCTCTGAGCTCAAATACATTAGTTATGTATGTCTTCATTAATTTGATTTCAAGCAAACATCTGATTTGTAAGCAGTCATACAAGGAGCTGTAAGTGATGGCAATGTGTGTGTGTGTGTGTGTGTGTGTGTGTGTGTGTGTGTGTGTGTGTGTGTGTGTGTGTGTGTGTGTGTGTGTGTGTGTGTGTGTGTAAATACTTGATTCCTGCATTCCAGATGCTCTCCTTTTCAGTATTTATTTCTCAGAGGCTGACCAAGTTTATAGATGACTGCAGAAGATTGGGAACAATCACTGAATCCCTGAACAATGCTGATTCACTGCTGAAAGATTAACGCAGACAAATTATTGGTGCCAGACCCAGGGATTGAAACTAAATGCAAAAATGCATAATTTTATCCTTTTGGGAAAGCAAATACACCATCTAATTACAATATAGATAGCACCCCCCTAAGTGCAGACCCACTGATACATGATCTGAGTACTCAAGTTGACAGTAATCTGAACTTCAACCGCCATGTGTCCATAGTAGTGAGAACATTCTTCTATGTGGCACAACTAATAAGTAAGGGCATGGCATCCGGCTCAAAGGATGTTATAATTCCATTGTACTTTTGTACTTGACCCTCATCAGACCAATAATTGAGTACAATGCATCCTTTTGCATGTACATCACCAGACATTTGCAAAAGCCAGAGTGACCCCATAAGTTTCTCAGCAAAAAGATACAGGGTGTAGATCAATGTGTGTGCATGTACCATTAAGAAGCTATACAAGGGCTTGCACATGTGTATAAATACTGAGTACGTGCAAGTCTGACTGCCATTTCGTAGTAAACTGTTGAGATGTAAGCATGTATGTATGTAAGGTCTGTCTGTTAACCAGTTCATTTATATTATCCATCCTGATATGTTTCTATGTATTAAAACATCTAAACAAAATACCCCACCTGATTGTCATCTATGACAGAGAGGGACAAGCAACATGGTGTCAGAAGCAGCATGTCTAAAGGTCCATGAGGTTAGGAGAAGAATGGCCAAAACGATTCGTTACCAGAAAGAGTTCCAGTTTCTTCCATTTAAGTCTGAAAGGCATCCAGTTGGCACTGGAGGAATATAGAGTAGTGAATCATCCCTACTGCACGCATAATTTGCAAAACAGGTTAGAAATGAATTTCAGATATTAAAACTTGCTGAAAACAATTTCTTATTTGAAAAATGTGAAATGAGGCATACAGAATGCTCTAAATGATATTCAGATAATCTGATATGTCCAATACTGATAAAAAATATTCAAATTAATATGGAAAATGTTTGAAATAAAGAACGAATTGCATAAAATGAATAAAATAAGAGGAAACAACTGCATTTTTGCTAAGCATGTATTTTTCATATTTATTAAAGGTATCTGAGTTATCAGAAGCGTATAAAGTGTTTGCATGTTTGTGCAGTACTACAATAAAGTTATTTTACAAAATACAGCCATTACAGAGCATATTTCACAAAGTACAGTATTTCAAAGAGTTTACTGTGCATTTGAATGTTATTACAAGCTCACAGAACAGTCTGTTCATACATAATTACAACTGCCATATTTTCAGTGTGTTTGTGCATACTTTGTGGGCATGGCTGATGGATTTTGAAAACCCAGTGTACTTGTGTTTGACAATAATATTGCAGAGAACTGGAGAGTTTTTGAGCAAGAGTAGGACATTTTCATTCAGGCTGCATTTTCTGATAAAGATGACCTTACAAAGGCATTTATTCTACTTAATTTAACTTGGTCAGAAGCTATTGAAAGAGAACGTTGATTTCTGCATGCACCTGCTGTCTATGTAAGAAAGGGGAAAACCATCATATTGTTGCACAAGCTGAGTCAAGGGAGGACCCTGAGTGCTTAAAATGTAAATTTAGAGAAATGTGTAACCCCCAGACAAATGTTACAGTGGAAAGGCACTTATTTTATACAAGGGATCAAAAGTTTGGTGAAACATTTACAGCATATATAACTGACTTAAGAAACAAACCTGAAACATGCAGATTTAGCGATTTAAAGGATAAGTTGATAAAGGACAGAATTGTGTGTGGTATTAAAGATGATGCTGTGAGAAAGAGTTTGCTTTGTGACAGTGATATAACTTTAAAAGAACTCAAATATGCTTACAAATAAGAATATCTCTAGAAGGCAAAACTCATGTTGATAGTATGCAGCACGTAGTTAAAAGAAACAGGCCCAAGCACATGGCAGCAACTGTAGCCCCTGCAGCACCCACTGGTAAACTACAGAGCATTCTAGCAAATTCCAGAGTTCGCACAGTCTCAGTGAGACATAAGAGTGAGTCGGCAAACTCAAAGCATGGGGCCCAACCTAGTTTCATTGCCAGCTGTTGTAATTGTGGTAGAAGCCATGAATCTAAAAAGGAAAAATGTTTAGCTTTTGATAAATAATGCCACAAATGCAATAAATGGAATCATTTCAAAAGGTTTTGTAAATCAAAAGGCCCACATTCTTTAATTAAAAGGGAACATTTTAAAAAACAAGTCGATCAATTAGAGAACTGCAGCCCTACTCTTTATGTTGATGGTGTGTGAGTGCTTCCTGAAACAGTCAATGATTTAAGGGCAAAGAATGAAGTGTTTTGTACTGTTCGGATAAATGGCAAACCCATAGAGCTCAAAGTTGACATAGGTTCCAAGTGTAATGTTATGTCAGCAGAAACATTTACTAAAGTGTGTCATGGTGAAAGGCTTAATTTGGCAAGGTGTGCAAAGCTTGTTGCTTATGGAAGTGAAGAAAGTCAAACTAACGGATCAGTACTGAACTCCTTTTCGATGGTGCAGTGGTGCAGCAATTGTATTGTCACCTCACAGCAAGAGGTTCTCCGGTTCGATTGTCGGCTAAGGTGCCTTCTGTGCAGAGTCTGCATGTCCTTCCTGCATTTATATGGGTTTCCTCCAGATGCTCCAGTTTCCTCCCACATTACAAATCTGGAGCTTTTCTCCCTGGGTCCCTGATGAAAATTGGCTTCATTCCAAGTCAGACTTTCCTGGTAAGCAAATATTAAATAAATAAATAAAATAAAAATAAGTAGGGCTTTCATGTTACTGTGCTGGGGGAAGCTACGACTTGTTATTTTATGTGGTCAAAAGCCACATCTAGTCATTATTAGGGCTCAGAGACAGTTTGAAAATGGGGCTGCTTTCATATAACAAGGAAGTCCATCATGTTAACTTAAAAGATCACTACCCTAATTTTGCCCAGTTCATTTTTCTACCTATGCTGATCTAGTCAAAGACAAACTAAGGATTCTTCCAGCTGTGTACTCCATGAAGTTAGATCCAGATGTCAGTCCAGTTATCAGGCCAGCTTGAAAAGTTCCAGTAGCCATGCAGAATAGAGTTAAAGCCAAGCCAGATAAAATGGTGTGACAAGGTGTGATTTGTACAGCTGCCGAACCAATTAAATGGTATCTTCCATGGTGGTAGCTCATAAGAAAAGTTCAGATGACATCAGAATATGTATTGATCCATGATATTTAAATAAAGCACTAAAAAAGACCTCATCATCCAATGTGCACAGTCGAAGAAGTCCCAGCTCTGATGCCAAATGTCACTGTTTTTTCTGTCATAGATGCAAAGAGTTCATTTTGGCAAATTCAGCTTGACAAGAAATAATCCTTCTTCACTACTTTCAGTACGCCATTTGGGATAAATTCTGCAAGTGAAGTCTTTCAGCATGCAATGGAGCAACTTTTTTCTGGATATCCTTGTGCTATAGCAGTTAACGACATACTAGTAAGAGGTAATGGTGAAGCTGAGCCTGACAGAAACCTCAGAAAAGTTCTGGAAAGGACACATCAAGTGCCTCTTAAGCTCAATACCATGAAATGCAAATTCGAGCTACAATAATTACTTATGTTGGTCATTTATTTACTAGTTCAGACCTATGACCAGACTCTTCAAAGCAAACAGCCATTCTCGAGATGCCAGCTCCAGACAATGTTCAAGCCCTGCAATGTTTTGTTGGCATGGTTAACAATCTAGGCAAGTTCATTCCAGACTTGAGCCAACTATCAGCACCACTTAGAGAGCTGACACATAAAGATGTATCTTGGTCTTGGTTAGAGCAACACCAAAGAGCATTTGATGTCCTGAAACAGAGCATTGCCAGTTCACCAACTCTCAGATATTATGATGTTCACAAACCAGTTACTATCCAGATCAAAAGAGGCCATCAACCTCTAGTCACTATTTTGAGTAAGCCTATGGATTCAGCTCCAGCCAGATTGCAATGCTTGATGTTGAGATAGCAAAAGTATAATTTAATTCTTGTCTACAAGAAAGGCAAACTTCTTTATCTTGCTGATACATTATCCAGATCACCCAGAAATTCCACTGAACAGCATAGAATGAAAAACCTTAATTTTGAAATCATAGAAGTGCGAAATTTTTCTTCCACACGTCTTGATGAGCTAAGACATCACACAGCCACAGATCCAGTTTTACAAAGGCTCAACCACTTCGTCAATCAAAGATGGCCGTCAAAAGCAATCTAGTTTCCCTCAAGAAGTGCAACCTTATTTTCCATACAGAGATGAGATCTTGTCTGACAAATGTATCATTATGAAAGGTCCGAAAGTGATTGTCCCAAAATCCTTGCAACAAGAGTACATTACTATCTTGCATCATGGTCACCCAGGAACTGACTCTACCAAAAGACGGGCGAGAGGACTAGTATTTTGGCCTTTTATGTCACAAGACATTGAGAGAGCACTTTCATCTTGTTCCATGTGTAATAATACTAAGCCCCATCAACAGAAAGAACCACTTCAGCTAAACCAGATTCCTGAACTACCTTGGTCAACAGTAACCACAGACATTTTTGAGTTAAATGGTCAGCATTACTTAGTGTTAGTAGACTTTTACTCCAACTGGTTCGAGATTGACCTACTTCGTAACCTTGTGTCCAGTACTGTCATTACTAAGATGAAGCATCATTTTGCAGTCCATGGTAGTCTGCACAAAGTTATTTTTGAGAATGGCTCACAGTTTACTAGCCAACAGTTCAAAAGATTTGCCAAGGAATTGGACTTTACTCGTGTCACGAGTAGCCCATAGTACCTGCAATTCAAAGTGCAAAACAGTTACTAGAGAAGTCAAAACAAGATAATAGTGATGTTTTTCTGAATCTCTTGAATCTCAGAAACATTTCTTGTGATAATCATCTTGGTTTACCTGCTCAGAGACTTCTGTTGAGACAAACCAGAGCCACATTAGCAATCAGTAGTCAATTGTTGGTTTCATGTGTCAAGAACAACAGGTCAGTGAAAACCAATCTGTTGAAGAAGCGTTTAACCCATTAGTCCTACTACGATAAGACCAGCAAACTGCTCGATCCATTATGAGAAGAAGTGGTAAGGATGCAGATGTCCAAAGGTTATGATTGGATTGGTGTCACGAAGAGTATTTGCACAGATCTGAGATCATATATTGTGGAATCACAAGGAGCAGAGTTTAAGCGGAATCAGAAACATTTGATGCCGGTGTCTGAGCCTATACCACAGCACCTAGCCTGTGAGAAAGACTCTTTATCTCAGAGTGAGTTGTCCTATGTTCCAATTCCAGAGGAAGCTTCCAAGGACATTTCCATTCCTTTGATAAATCTAGACGTTCCTGATATGAGCTGTTCACCAAAGACTGTCCCTGTTGTTAAATTCAGTCCAAATTATTATGTTATGAGATCCAGTTGTATCTCCAGACCATGTAATAAATACACAGCAACTTGGACATGAACATTGTGTTTGTTTCTAATGTTCTACACATAAAGATTGAAAGCCCTATCACTGTATTCTGTCTCCTACAGACTACTAAGAGTCGATCTGTGTCTGGTCTACAGCGCAGTCTTCAATCCAGTCCTGATGGAAATGTTACACATTCATAAATCAAACTGCACGAGGGTCACTTGTTCCAGGGAACTTAACCTAAACTCTGACATAAATAAATCATGTTGGAGAGAGTACTACATCTCTCAGAGACTACCCCTTCTCTGGAACAAGCTTCTCACTCACTTGACTCAAAGCCCTTCTCTGACCTTCTTCAAGCGCAACCTAGATCAATAGATGGGTAATTGTAAATTTCCTCCTGGAATGTTCCCCATGTCTCTCATGGATAGAGGCAGTCAGTATTAGATACCATAGCATGGGCTCATGCCTCTGTGCACTTTGTTCACCTAGCTATTGAAAATTGGGAAACACGGGTTAAAAATGGCTAGGCTTGTAAGGGTTCTTGGGCCATTAGCCTAGTAATCTCCTACAAACCCGTGAACATATAAAGAAAGGAATTGTTTGTTTTAAATAGGAGCATCATCTTATGAGCCATGTTCTTTGGGTATGATCCTTTGTTTCCTTATTTTGTTGAATGCTTGACCGGACAGCTTGAAGTCTATGAGTTTAATATAAATATTTTAACTATGACTACATTCTTAATTTAATGTTTTTTTTTTTTTTTTTTTTGCTGCCATGCAGGTGTGAAATGCACTGTGTTTGAACTACACCCATTTTTCTGGCACTTGTTATAGACTACAATTCCTCTGACATATTGCATTCTCTAACTATCATCTGCTACGACTCACGTTCTGATGGCTGTTGAAGTGATGTGGCAGTGTGAAGGCTGGCTAGAGAGAATTGTTTATTACTGATGGTTC
Organism: Protopterus annectens; assembly: GCF_019279795.1. Taxonomy (NCBI): domain Eukaryota; kingdom Metazoa; phylum Chordata; order Ceratodontiformes; family Protopteridae; genus Protopterus; species Protopterus annectens. The sequence goes on from NC_056733.1 coordinate 521,349,906, forward strand.
TAGAGAGGAAAGGAAGTCTGAATTTATTCCAACAGGTACAAGCCTTAATTCAGACTCTATCCTCTACCTTCCTTGTTGTTTCCTCTTCCCTTTCTCCAAGTAAAGAACTAGTTAACCTGATCCACACCTTACTTTTTACATTTATTTTACCAGTTTTCTTAGTAAGAGTTTGCTACAATAAATGTTTTTAAAGTTTTTTTGTATGAGCATGTGTTTACCAAAGGATATGATTTGAAGCTTAAATGTCTGAAATCTTTTAATGACTGACAGCTATCCATAGATTTCAGCCTTTTAGCTCAAGAATCTGGGACAAATCAGAAAAAATAATGAGGAACAACAGATTTTAAATATTTTTTATATATGTAAGCTATATGTCATTAGTTAGTGATTGTGAGCTTTAATGATTTGCATTCCAAAAATGTGAGGCACTTTTAAGGATGATATACTTATGAGTTATTGCTGATTCCACCATTGTGCATCTTCATTGCGAAGATTTTACATTGAGGTGAGTTTCATTTTATTGCATTGTAATGTGCGAGCTGGAGCGAGGCATTTTGTTTTTCTCCCTTTTCTCCACTGTGGTGCAACTGTGGAGTTGGCATTTATAGTCTGAGGGGTAGTGGGCTTGCCCCTTACAACAGGGTTGCATGGGTGCATGCCCCCTGCAAAAAAATAATGTTTTTGTGTTTTTAAGGTATTTTGACTCACTGTTTTTGGTATGCAATCTATGACGAACAGTGAGACAAAATAATCAATCTTTGCATTTGCATAGGAAAGCCATCAGAGACTTTTTGCAAAATTAGTGACAATGAGGTATAACTACACGAAGGAGTAAAATTATCTTATGCATTGGAAATATATGTTTGTGTATCATTGGAAAAGAATAGGAATTCATCAAGCCAAATGGTGGAGGCAGCATATACAAGGCTTTCATAAAGTTTGCCCTGCTGGTAGATTGGTAGATGCGAAAAAAGTGATGTGTGTGAGTGGGGGTAGGGGGTCAGAGATCAAAGTATTAGCAATGTAGCAGGAAGGACTAAGTAATAGTAAGTGAGATAGTGGAGAAAAGCTAAAGTTGTTTGATACTGAGAATATCTGCTTAGAGATACTAAGAGAGAATATGAGAATAATTAGGAAAGAGAAAGATATTAAAGTACTGGTTGCATATGAAATTAGAACATGTGTGTCTATGGCTGTGTTCACTGATGGCACACACCAATTTGAAGTTTATTTAAGGTACAAGAATTCAGATAGTGAACCAATAACCAGGCTAACCTGATCTAAGTTGTATTGCTTGATTTTGACATTAAAGTGGCTTATTTTTTTATGGTGAGGGGCAAGTGGACTTTTGTAACTTACTCTTTTCTTAAGTTTATAATGTTTGAAGAGCTGGGTGTGTGGTAAGATACAATGTATTGTAACTGCTTTATAACTTTTTTGCTTTATAAACAGTGCGAAACAAAAAATGTTATGTTGTAACCAAGTCACTCTTCTGGAAAGCAGCGAGAATGCGCATCATAAAACTTTTTATAAAGTCCACATTTTAACCATGCTTGAGATTCCTTCCTAGTTGTTAGAAAATGTGTCACATTTTTCCCATTTGTTCCATATTATTTGTGATAATGCAGTATTCTTCATTTTGTAAATAGATGGTTGACTATAGCTATAGAATTCTTTTGCTTGTTAGTGTTATGGATGGTATTATATTTATGATGCTGCTAGCCTGCTTTTACCTGTATTTCTTGAATGCTTGATGCCGAGAGGGAAGTTATTGCATGGTTTGCCCACCTAGGGCCTTGGACTTTTGAAATTCGAATGCTTCTCCTGATTGGTAGTCTATAATGGTTGAAAATTAGATATGCAGTAAAATGCAGTACCTCAGCTTTTATATTATAAATGTTGGATACATTTTTTTACCTTACAAATAGAGCAATAAGATATTTTTTATGTAGCAATCAAGTGACTGTTCTGGCAAGAAAAGGGAGCTTGGACATCAAAAGAACTTGTTATAAGTATAAAGTACACATCTGTTCATTACTATGTTTCATATTGTATGTATATCTAATTGTTGCTGCATTATGTATTATTTGCTTTTGTATGTATATTCAGTTGTTCTTCATGTACTCTGCTGCTCATTTATTGTTCTGTGGAGCTTTTCTCTCCGGGCCTCTGCTGAAAAAGGACAAGTGCCCAGTTGGAATTTCCCGGTAAATAAATAAATAAATAAATTTTAACCATTTTATGAGCTCCCATAATAGTTGCTAGTAAAAGCTCAACATTTTGTCCATTTTTTTCAAATTTTGAGAGATAGTGTTGTGTTCCACAGTTTGAAGAAAGAAAATTGCCAGTGGCTGTAGCATCCTTAATTCTTTATTGTGTTTGTGGCATGGGTGGTAGGGTAATAATGTTAAGCCACAATAGACCGAATAATTCTCAGCAGAAGATTTTAAGAATCATTTCTATTTTTTATTCTATTAATCATTAAAACTGCAAACGGTTCTAAATTCTTTTGCTAATACTTGTTCGCAGTCAGTTATAATAACACTTACAAAATCATGCATGCATCATCTAAAACATGTCCACCCCCCCCCCCCTAAAAAAACATGGTGTGGGTTATTGTGATCAGGCATTCTTTTTGTATGCTGTCCAAAGACATTCAAGTCTAAATTAATTCTGTTGGGGTTATTACTGCAGAGTAGTATTAAATGATTCATATTGTTGCATTTGCTTAATACAATTTTGTCCTCAATGCCGAGCTTTCCTTGGAGGGCTGGAAAATTGTAACATCAAGTGATTTTTTTTTTTTTTGTTGTCATTGTATTTTCAGTACTTTCATTGTATACTTTTATTCCAAGATATTTTAATATGCAAAAATCACTAAGGACTTCTTATTTTTTAACATGACCTACTATACTACTACATTCTTGGAGGTCTGATTCCCAGAATGCATTTCAAGCCCCCTTTACACAAGTCACACATGCACACACACACACACACACACACACACACACACACACACACACACACACACACACACACACACACACACACACACATTATGACTGGCAGTAGTGGTATCCACAGGCAACTTATACAGCATCTGGAACCTGATAACTTTTTTTTCCACGTTTTGGCCTGAATTACTACTACACTACTGTTACCTCTTAATAGTACTCACATATTCTCAACAAAATAATGTAGCTGAACTTCAAATTTTTAAGGCTGTCAATTCATAGCCCTTCAAGAGCTGATGGACCCTCCCTCCCCCTCCCCACACACTTTTCCTGAGGTGTCAATTTTGTACCTAGGAGCTTTGTACTCTAGGAGCTGTTAAGTGACCACTCCTTCTTAAGCATTAAAGAGCTTTTAACTTTTAACATGCAGATAAATTACTTTTGCTATAAACCAATGCCTGCATTGGTATTTTTTTTGGTCTTGAATGTTAGCAAAATGTGCTGTATTTATTTAAAAGTATTTTGTGATTTCTGTTCCATCATCTCTATTCTTATAATGCAGAACATTATAAAGAAGGTACAACTTGTTCTTGAATTTTTGTTATCAGATTCTTTTTCTCCTTTGACTGAGGTACAACTGTCTTTGTACCATTCTCCCACTACTGTTGGAGTGTTAACTGTGGACTTGATTTATTACACTGTAGCATACTGACACTTCATCTGAGCCATAATCTTTGACTGTGATAAGTGTAGTTATTCTCTGTGTTGTGGATATTGCCAGGATATATAAAATATGTGAGTATGTAAATATGTTTTAGACAATGACATTTGTTTTGTTGTTTTTTTTTTGTTTTGCTTTTGTTTTTCGTTTTTGTTTTTGTTTTTATATTGGAAATTTAGAGACACAATCTGCCATGTTTGACAATGTATGTCCGGTGCATTGTTATAATTTGTTAACATGCATTCATTACTTTCTTTCTTTCTTTCTTTTGGCCCTCAGATGTACTACATACCCCACCAGCTAGGTACTGTGTCCCTGTTGTGTCCCCGCTAAAAAGGAAACTGGAGGCATATTGCAAACCAGAGGAAGTGAAGATTTTCTTATTACAGACCAGAATGGGTGGAAAACATGATACTGGTGCTTACAATCATGTCAAGAAGATGTGCAGGGTCCCCCAGAACAGGAAGGAGAGAGACGGAGAGAGGGAAGATGAAGCAGATTGTAGTGAGGGCCAAACTTATCCATGGATCTGTGAGAAATACTTCTTCACAGAGAAGGACGTGGACCCACGTAATGGACTACTGGAAGGGGTGGTGGAGTGAGATCATTCCAAGTCTTTGCACTAATAAAGTTGCCATTGAATTCAAAATTATCAAAACAAACTCATCAAGTATCATGCTATTTGAAAAAATAAAAGAAAAATATGTTATTTTGCTGTAGAGACAAACCCCTGCATCACTCAAATGGGGGTTGCACCACCACACCCCAGTTCTCTGTATATACAGTAATTCCAACACCACTGGATCTTGTGGGTAAAGGAAAAACTTTATTATCACTATATCTCAGCAGTCATACAGTTAACGTTAATAGTGTAGTTAATGAATTGGAACTTGATGGGTTTACAAGGATGAAAGAAAATCTAATCAATGTAAAGCTTAATTCTGTAGAGGAGATGCACAGAAGCAATAAAGAGAGACTAGATCGGGTGGGCAAAGACAGAGGGGGAACTAGGGACCTAAAGGGTAGATTGGTTTATTGTTTCTTTCTGCCATGCTGTAAATGAAGTGACTCAGGGTTATGGTACTTTAGTGAACATTATTGTGCTTTGCTTTAACATATTACTGGTATTAAGGGGTAGAGGCTACTGTGGTCTGTTGGATAAGTTGCAGCCGGATGTTAATGTGGACGAATGCTGATATTTTCATGACGTAGGTAGAGTTGGTGATGAATGTAATATCTACTAGTTTTGTTCAGGTATGTGTGTTGTTATTACACCTCTTTATCTAGGTCTGTCATGAGGATAAATGGTGTTCAAGCATTCCATCAAGATCTGCACAAGCTGTTCCCCCATTTTAGTAAAAATGCCTAACTAACCCCAAGTTTGTGCAACTTCCAAGTAGACTATATTAAGTAAGTGGCAACAGGAGGCAAGCCTTTGAATTTTGCTAATCCAAATAACGCACACATACATGGTCACATACGCACACACACAAACACACACACACACTCACTCATCCAGATATACGTGTCTGTGTGTGTGTGTGTGTGTGTGTGTGTGTGTGTGTGTGTGTGTGTGTGTGTGTGTGTGTGTAGTTTTATCTACTTTAGTCTGACAATCTGGTGATTGCCCTATTTTGTCCCCTTTCAGGCTTTGTAAATATGGTGAAATCCATCTCTCAAATGTACCGCTTTAAAAGTAACGTTCCTCATGTTGAATTTTAAAAAGTCTATGTTCCTCACAGTTCCTCATTGAAAAGGTCTGTCACACATTTAGTGTTCAGATTTTTTTTACTGATATCCATGATAAAAAATACTGAATAATATTAATTCATCAGAGGAAGGGCCGCAGTGGTGCAGCGGTTAGCGTTGTCGCATCACAGCAAGAGGTTCTCCTGTTTGATCTTCGCCTGGAACACCTTCTGTGTGGAGTCTGCATATCCTCCCCACGGTCGAGTGACATTTAAACACATGCAGGTAGGTGCATGCATGAATGAGTATGCCTTCCTTGAAGGCTGGGTTGTCGGGCTGGCAACTCAGCACCGTAAAAATCCACTGCCAATCATTAGCAGACCGGAGTTCTGTTGTGGCGACCCCTAACTGGGAAAAGCCAAAAGACATTAGTATTAATTCATCAGAGGAACTTTGTACAAGTACAAAGTAGCACAACTAACCATATATGAGCTTCCTTGTTGAAGTTGTTAGTAAGTTCTTAGCAAGTGCTCCACATTTTGCCTATTTGTCTACCTTATGAGAGGTAGTGTTCTTCAGTTCGGAGACTGAAGGTTGAGAAATGTGGTAAAATCTAAAATCACACTTACTAGCATGGTTTCCTGTCTGCACTGATTTTCCAACCTATGAGCAACTTCAACTGCATTTTCTGTCTCTGTCCTGAGAACAGGGTTTGTTCCTAAGCAGTTAAAGTTTGAACATAGCTTTCACTAAACACACTATACTTGTCTCACACATAGAGGAATAGTGTTAATTATGTCGACTACCTCACCACTAGTATAGTTTAACAAAAAAACAGTTTCACAAAAGGTCTGCTTAGCTGGATTCATATGCTCTGTACAGCACTGTACTGTGACTTCTCTTTCACGAATCAAGACTTTACAATGCATGCACCATACCTATCAACTGTCCAGCTTTTCACAGAATATCCAGATCATATGTTTGGTCTTTTTCTCATAAAATTTGTATTTTTTCTGGCAAATTAGTGAGAATTAAATTCACTAGATAATGACAGACATTTAAGTTTCAGATTTCATCCATCTATCCACAGCCTCTTTTTCCCATTTTTGCATATGAAGTCGGGGTGTCACTTCAACAGTGACAATCATCTAGAGCCAAAGTTCACACCACTGGGTGGCTAATTCTTCAGAAAAGGCATGGAATTAAAAAAACTTTTATTCAATCAACTTTCTAAGGTTACAAGAGCAATATTTAAAAATTGTCCATATTTTTGGGTCTTTGCTCCCCCATTATTTTTGGCTTTGTCCAGATTTCTTGTGCTAACACATTGAGACGTATGCTTTGCATAGTTTGTGCTACAACTATAAAACTAGATGGGTTGCAATCTTGTCAGAATAACTGATATGTGGCAACAAATTTCTGTAAAGCTTTTATTTTTATTGCACAGTACTTTCAATAAAAAGAGTTACAAAGATAAGCAGAAATAGACATTGCTGATATCTATAACCAGGATAGAAATAGCTATGGGCATTTAAAATCATAATGCTGGTCTTCAAAAATCACAGAGCCACAAAGAGAAGCACTTTCCAAACAGTAGTCTACAGATGCTAGAAGTCAACCAATCAGTTAGAGGTAAGGGATCTTTAGTACTGTCAGAACCTCCAGGCAGAGCGAGGCTAAATCTGAAGCCAAAGGTTACAGCAGGGTGTGTAAATCACAGGATGTAAGAATTATGTCAGGTTTATATAGCACGCAATACAATTCCACAGTAAAACATGCAGTCTTGTAGCATTCTGAAGAGGCAGTTGTGAGAAGCAGACAGTCTGCCTCATTAATTATTTAGAAAGCTCCTCGCCCAGTTCCTCCCTTACAGTTATTTGTTATGAATATTAATAAGTAGCTTAGACTAGCGAACAGGGACACATTTTAGTGCTGGACAGGAAGATTCATTTACATTACAAAAGAGATTTTGGTTTTGAGGTTGTAGTAAGCTTCCAAAGAAACTGTTTTTCAGACGTTATTTATTGGTTTTAATAATTAGCATTAGCTTGTATCCCTGATCAGAACTGTCAGTGTTAGTGCCTCAAAAAGGATCAGAACCATGAAGTTGGAGGTAAGTAAGGGATGCGATGTTGCAGGTGAGCCTGTGTTCTGACATTTGTAACTGTATCACTGCATTGTGTACTGAGAAGATGTTGTTTGTGACTGTATACTGACTTTCCGCACAGCAGCAGTTTGCATTCCTGAACACAGCAGTCACTGTTTGTGCCTGAAACAGGATAGAAAAACGTGAAGCTGGAAGTAAGAAATGCAGAGCATACATAGTGTTCCTGCAGAGGCTCAGTTGGTAGATCTTGCTTTTCATTCTAGCTTTATATTTTGTAGCATAGCACTTTATCTTCCTGAACTCAGCAGTAGTTACTGCTGATGTGGGAAACAGGATCAGAACCAGTGAATCTGGTGGTAAATGATGCTGAACTCACAAGGTGTTGCTACAGGAGAGAAGTTCTGTGGACAGATGTTTGTGATTGTTGCCCTATTATCTGTCCAGTACCAGCCTTTTGTCTGGATGCTGATTTAAGTATTGAAGAGTTACAGACATCTGGAGAGCTGTAGAAAAAAGTGCTATATTGTGAGATATTGCCTGGCTGTGTGTTTCCAAATTCTATAGAACAACGTGAGCTTTTAGGGTTAGTAGGCAAACAGGACAATGACTTTGAAAAAATACTAAATGTAAAGAAATAAACCTTCAAAAAATGCAGAATGATTTTGCTTTCAGTGTGTGCATATGAGGATGTTTATAATACAAAATATTTAAAATCTGTTAGCAAATAAGAATTATATTTCATGTGCATTATGTATACATGTGAATTCTGCCATTATGTGTATCTGTGACGGAAAAATAGTTTTTCAAGCAGATACCATACCACATTTTCTATAAGTGGGTTAATGACCTTTACTGAAGTTGTGTATATGTATGTATGAAGTATATTTCACAGACTTACAAAAAACTTCGCAAGCAGAAATCATATCTCACACAGTTTGCATGTCCAAGAATGTCAGTGTTGCTTTCCATTCTAAACTCCTATTTACCACTATGGACAGAATAGCATGATGAACTAGAGTTTTGTTCTGGGGCTAGAAGTAAGCCTCTATTGTGGATGTAAGTGTGTAACAGGGCTAGCCACCTGGTGATATGGTCATTGGCTCTGGATGATGGTCACTGTTGGTGTGACACCCCAACCCCGTGTGCAAAAACTTGAAAAGGGGGTTTATGGATAGATGGATAGTGGATGAATATAAAAATGTAAATAATTTACAATGTGAATATTAAGCTAAGGAATGGCTAAGATGTGGTAGCATCCAGGTTATGTTTATTAAGTATATGCATTTTTAATAGTTCAGTTGTTTGCTACCTCTGTTGTTTTTTTGTAAGAAACAGTAATAGTCTGTGCTTTTGGTTATATTTTGGTTGGGCTTTGGGGCTTAATAGTAAAAGTTTGACAAAAAAGCATCTCTGTGTGCCTGCTTATGTAATATGTGCCCTCATGTTGTACCTGACATATTTATCAACAAGCTTTTTAGGTTCGTAGGTTCATAGAAGATTACTAGGCTAACAACCCTAGAGCCCTTACAAGCCGAGTCATATTTATCCTGAGTTGCCCCATTTGTCAGTGGTTAGGTGAGTGAAGTTCTCAGAGGTAAGGTTGTATGGTAGTTAATACTGACTTCCTCTGTCCAGGAGGAAGATGGGCACCACCCCAGGAGTGAATTTGTGGTCACCCATTCATTCATCTAGGTTGCATTTGAAGAGGGTCAGGTAGGGGCTCTATTTCATGTGAACTGGAAACTTGTTCCAGAGAAGTGGCAGTTTCTGAGAGATGTATCTATCTCTCCAACATGATCTGTTCATGTCAGAGGCTAAGGTAAGATCCCTGAAGCGAGGGAACCTCATACAGTTTTTGATTTACAAATGTGTAGCATTTCCATCAGGGCTGGGTCAGAGACTGCCCTATAAGCCAGACATAGGTCACCCCATAGCAACCTATAGGAGACAGACTACAATGACAGGGCTTTCACTCTTTCTGTGTATGACTTGTTTTGTGTACCCTGTAATTTTTTAGTAAGAAACCTCTGTGGTCTCTCCAGTTGTTGCAAGTGTCTGCTGAGGTACAGCAAAAAGGAGCACTGTACTCAATTATTGGTCTAATGAGGGCCAAATATAATGGAATTATAACATTCATAGATCTAGATGTGATGCCTTTACTCATAAGATGTGCCACGTAGAAGGATTTCCTTACTGTTGTGGATATATGATGGTAAGGTTCAGATTGCTGTCAACCTAAGTACCTAGATCATGTACCACTGGGTGTACACTTAGGGTTACTGACTTTAATATAATTAGCAAGGATTTCAGCTTTCCCAAAGGGAAAAATAATGCATTTTTTTGCATTTGGCTTTAATCCGTGGCTTTGGCACCAGTCATCTATCTATCTGAGTTAACCCTACCTGCAGTATCATTGTGAACTAAATGATTGCTCTCAGTTTGCAATTGTCAACACACTTGGTCAGCCACAGGCCATCCAAGTTTACCTGGAATTCTGAGAAATAAATTCCAAACAATCAGGGGCCCAGCACAGAGCCCTGTGGTACACCACTGATGACTGGTCTTATGCTAGAGGTGAAGTCACCCACTTTGACAGTATGCATCTTGTCAGTGAGACAATTGGCTACCCATCTGGTAATGTAGGGGTTAATTCCCAAATGGGAGAGTTTCTCTATAATACCTGAGTGGGGGATTGTGTCAAATGCCTTGACTAGGTCAATGTAGGTGATAAGCACTGTCTTTCCCTCATCTAGAGCCTTGGTGACTTTCTCAAAGAAGTCAAGCATGTTTAACAGGCATGACCTACATTTAACAACTCCGAGATGGGTTGGGTCCACAGTCTGGAGATTATCTATGTCCTTGTTTATAAGGTCCATAATGATATGGCCTTGCAGATGAGACTAGTCAAGTCTATAATTCCTAGGTTCAGTTGATAGTCCCCCTTTGTGCAGAGTGATTACTGTTGCTGACCTTCATTCCACTGGAACATAGCCAGTTCACAGGCTGTGATTAAACAGGGATTCAAGTGGGTCTCCTAGGTCATGTTTTAAGTTGTTTAAAAAACAACCTGGATGTTGTCTGTTCCCATTGATGCCATGTTTTTATGCTTGGAGAGTGCAAAGATGACCTGTTCTCTTGAGATAATAGGCTAAGGAATAGTGGCAGGTATACTTTGGGGGATGACTGGAGGGGACGGGGGGGGGGTGACATTTACTCTAAATCTGTCAGCTAGCAGCTTGGCTGTTACTTCTGGTTGAGTATGGGTGTTACCATCCATAACTTGTTCAGTGCATAAGTCTGTATTCCCTTTTAGATTTCAGACGTAGTTAAAGAATGCCTTGTGATTATCCTTAGCTAGGGAGGCTATTTTTGATTTGTAATTAGCTTTGGAGGACTTGACAAGATCTCTGATTTGTTTGTTTAAGCTAGATAATGATTTCTTCCTTTGCTGAGCCAGTTCCCACTTGTTCTTCGACATTAGTTTCTTTCTCTTGTTGTCTAGCCTATTTATAATAGGGGTCCACCAGGGTGGCTTGTTTTTTTGGAAAGACCTGGTGTTAATCTGGTCAGGTACAGCCAATTCTATACAACTGCTTAAGTGGTTATACAGGGCATTGGTGTACACCTCTGCATAGGAGTCTCTTTTATCTGCATTCCAGGGGGCTTTGAAACTTCTTATACCATCATTTAGTAGGAGGTAATTCGTCTTTGAAAAATTCTTAAGCATTTTTGAGCTTGATGGGTTATCTGATCTTATAATTACATCAAATGAGACTGATTTATGGTCCAATCTTACCAGGAAGACATCACACAGGGTGCAGGGAATGCAGTGATCTCCCATGTTAGTGAGTATTGTGTCCATGACATTTGAGTCTCTTTTGGGTGTGCTCACTAGCTGTTCCAGAGCATTTGTATTGACAATGTCCAAGAACCTCTGAGCTAGCATGTTTGTGGTCATGTTTGTTTCCCATTCGATGGTAGGATAACTAAAAGCATCCATGAGTAAGGTGTTGGGCTGTATAGCAAGTGACTCCAGTAAGTTCAGGTGTGCGGTATGCTTCTCCTGTTTCATGGTGGGGACCTATAGCTAGCTATGATGTGGTAGGGGGCTTTCCCTGTAGTTAATTGGACATAGAGGAGCTTGAAAGAGTCATACTGTTTGACCAGTCTCAAGGCGTACTTATCCTTAATGAAGATGGCTACACCTCCTCCTCATTTGGTTCTTTCATGCTGAGTTTGTGGTCTGAACATATGGAAGGCATTGTAGCCCTGCATGGCCAGTGTGTTTTCTGAGCCTTTGAACCACGAACTTTTGATTCTAAATCCAACAGACATAATGATTAGTTTACTGTAGTAAATATTTGTTTTTCTTGTATATGCGGCTTTGAATATCTTCTATAAACCAGTTGTTGATTTTTTACTTATTTTTGTGAATGATAATCTGTAGAACATGTGGAGCTTTTCTCCCCGGGCCTCCGCTGAAAAACGGCTACTTAGCTCAGTCGAACAAACCCGGTAAACAAACGTAAAATAAAAATAATAAATAAATAAATGTCTCAGTGAGTGCACAGATGTCAGCATTTTCCAAAGTGAGGCATGCTTCCAGGGAATGCAATTTCATGTTTAGACTCTTAGCATTAAGCAGTAGTACCTTGAATTTATCTAGAGTTGATTGTGTTATGTTGGGAGGTTGGTTATTTTGACTCTGCCTAAAAAAGGCACAATAGGGGTGGCTAATACCTTTGCCAATATCCAAAAGCCTAGAGAAGACAGGTGCAGACCATGTCTGGCAAAGCAGAGTGGCCTGTCGACCATGTCTTCCCAAGCTGACAGATATTGGATCCCCTTGGACTGTTACCTGAGGATAAGCCAATTGTTAAATTCAGTCATTTTTTTGTTTGTATTGTGGCATCATCTTTGGAGAAAGTACATTGCTGCTTAAGACTAGGCTTATACCTGCCTGTGACACATAATCTGAGAGCTCAGTCATGTCTCTCTTCATATAGTATAGTGAGGTATGTCTGAACTCATTTACCCCCACATGGACTATGACAGAGTCATACTGGTACTTGTGGTTGAGTGGCTTGAGTGACTTGATGGATCCTGGCACCTGACAGGCAGCTAACTGTAACCAGCTGCTTATCCAGTCCGGTGAGGGGAACATCCATGTGTCTCACAATGGAGTCACCTATGACCAATACATTAGGTTTTGCGGCGTCATACATTATGGACTTTTGTTGAGACACTAGTGTGTGTGTGTGTGTGTGTGTGTGTGTGTGTGTGTGTGTGTGTGTGTGTGTGTGTGTGTGTGTGTGTGTGTTATTATATGTTGTGGTTTTGTTTTGCATTGTTATGTATGTAAGTGTTTGCCGTTTGGGAGACCTCAGATCTTTTGGTAAGATACTAGTGAGTACCTCCACATTTGTGGGTTTATGTATCATATCCTTATTTAGTGTGGGAAGTGTGTGTGCTGTCAAACTGTTTGGCATTCAGTTTGTCCTCATGTGAGAGTCTTGCATCCAGTTTCATAGTGTAACTGCATCTCTCACATAAAATATTTGTTTGTTTCAGGAGTAAGTGGTTTTCAGTATACATGAGACAATTGCTACATTGCCTCAGGATGCACATGTCTATTAGGCTGGCTAGAGCAATGATGGGAAACTGCCCATCCATGATAGCAGGCACTTACTCTATGTTTTATTAGTGAAGGGAGTTGGTATATTTGACAGGACTGTGCTGGTAGTGCCGACACTACAAGAGGAACCTATACTTTGTTTAAGCTAAGGTTAATCAATAAGGCAACACTGCTCACTGTGAAACTCAGTTGCTTCTAAAGCATCAGCAAAGCTTGGAAGGGTTTGACTGACAACTGTTTAGGGAAAAACTGAGCTTCTAGGCTTTTGCTGCTATACAGGGGACTGCTAACTGCTGTTGCATAAAAAAAAGCATCACACAAACATGAGACTTAAATACGAGCAAAGAGAAACAAGTTTTAAGCTAACTACCAATCAGAAAAGCACACAGTAAGCCTTCCATCAGCAATCCCCAATGTAGATGGGTTAAATCATCACACTTCTGCCACAAGGGTGCAGAAAAACACCTTCTTAATGTAGAATAGCTGGTTTGGACACCTTCAACAGCCCTTCAACTAACAAATACAATGTAATACAGTGCAATTTACTACTTAAAACAGCAACAGACAGTACAGTTTTCTTTTTGTTTTGAAACTGCTAAAGCACAGTCACAGTATGTAGGAGAAGTGCAAAAAACTTAAGAGCCCTTTTGTTTGCTTCTCAGCTCATATAGACCAGGTAAACACCTACTGCCACTAGATGAATAATCCCAGTCCTCCTAATGTAAAAGCCCAGTAAAGGAGTGTCTGGAGTTAAATGCTACCACAAATGCACTGAAAAGATATGAAATGCTACCACAAACAAACTTAAAGATAGGGATACAGCAGTGTACTTTAAACAGCTAATGAAAGTATAATTATTCAGTAAAAGTATTTTACTTTGTATAAATGAGCCAAGAGCTTCTCAGTTGAAAAAAATTTATAAAGACACTAAAAACAAGATAAGATGATTAATAAGCCCTCCAGCCAATAAAACTACATGCAGAAATCTCAAGTGTTTCCCCATTGTAAACAGATCAGGCTACCTCCTGGTGCACTAGATAGAAAATCCACTGACCTCTTGATGTAAAAACAAGTACTTGCTGGAGTGTAAAAATACACTGCTCTATTCAATAGCTAGCTAGATGATGAATTCAGAGCAAGTAAATTAGTAGAACAGACAATGACAGGCAAAATGCACTTTTTCGATATAAGCATAAGAAAAGGCAAGTAAATAATTCAAAATATCAACAGCAGTATAGAATGGGAGGAGCTTATTAAGCTCAATTTACAGTAGGGGTGTGCAGCTGAAAATCACCAGGTGTAAAAAGCAGATCAACAAAGAGGAGGATGGGTGGGAAAAACTAGCAGAGAATCACCAGCATATGAAATACAGAAAAGGGCAATTCTGGGTGCATTATGGGTGCCTAGAAGAGAGCTTTTGGCAAGCACTAAAGACTGAAACAATACTGATTTCATTAATTTTACTTGTATCCTAACTTAATGCTCATAGTTTAATATTTCAATAAAAACGTGATGGAGATAACTTGAATTCTGTTGTTGTAGAGTTGTACTATAATATTCGAATTGCGGTCATACTTAGAATGGAGATAAACTGAACTCTTTAAAGAAGGTAAGATGGAACATATAGCCATTTGTTGTCCCTGCTTTCCACACTCCAGGAGGAAGTGAGAGGAAGGAATACAGAAGGTGCTCCTGATAAGAAAGATTAGAGTAGTTCTCCTGTGGACATGAACTAGTTAGCCTTACTAAAGCTAATGGGTGAATAGTCCCAGTATAATGCCAGAAAAACTTAAAAAAGGTAATCATATTTATAAATAACTCTGTCTTTATCTAGAGGGTCATGCATCAACCCACTTTTCTATCAAATGAACAGATATGTTTGAGGATTTGAGAGGATCTGTTTGCTAGGATCCAGGCATAATTTCTAGGGGTGCATTGGTTTGGAAAACTGGATCTGTTTTGATTCACCAATCTGAAGCATGCCTTGTTTTGTTTACAGGCAGACTACAACTCCGCTTAATATACCATCACAGTAATTTGTTGGATAGTAATGTTTAATACTGGATAGCAATGTTTAATAACACATTTCTTTACAGAGTCGGCACTCCTGGAACCACACACCTCAATAGTCCTGTGTAGTAAATGACCGCAAACACTTGCAAATGATAAAAAAGCACTTTTTATTGTACCAAAATAATAAATGGATAAGCGCTTTTGTCAAGAATCTTCTCAACTTCATCAGATAAGAGCCAGTCCATAAAAACAGTTATAAATACATTCTGTAAAACCATTAATCAAGAAGTAGACCAATCCCACCACATTCTCATAGAAGGACCTCCCTAAACTCATGAATATTAATAAATAAATGACAAAGCAACCTTTAAAATACAAAATGTAATGCAAATATAAATACTATGAATATCAACATCTAAAAGACAAAAAACATATAAAAGGTACTAAAAAATTAAAATATAGAGTATAATGTACTTATTTTACTATATTTTATTACCTCTCCATCGCTTTTAATTTTAAAAGACAAACAATGGAGAGGGAGTAATTTAAACCTGGCCACTGCCCAGCATTAAGGCTGACCTGCCACAGTAATTCCTTCTTTTCTGAAAGCAAGCTCCACGGGCGATCCTTTATCTAATTCAACAATGTCCACAATGAAAAATTTGAAAGATTTGAAATTTGAAAGATTTTATGTTTTTTGTCTTTTAGATGTTAATATTCATAGTATTTATATTTGCATTACATTTTGTATTTTAAAGGTTGCTTTATCATTTATTTGTTAACATTCATGAGTTTAGAGAGGTTTTTCTATGAGAATGTGGTGGGATTGGTCTATTTCTTGATTAATGGTTTTACAGAATGTATTTATAACTGTTTTTATGGACTGGCTGCTATCTGATGAAGTTGAGAAGATTCTTGACGAAAGCGCTTATCAAGTGTTTTTTACCGCCTGCAACTGTTTGCGGTCATTTACTACACAGGACTATTGAGGTGTGTGGTTCCAGGAGTGCCGACTTTGTGTTTTCACCAGTTTGTGTGCCCTTTGTGCTTTTAGTACATTTCTTTACAGCACTCCCCCCAGCACCACCACCACCACCAAAATCACTTTAATTCAAGCACAGCTGGTTTCTGTTTGAGGCTGCCCATTGAGGTAGAGAGACTCCGAGATAAGTAAATTAGGCAGCGATCAGCCAAGTATCAGCAAGTGTAAGTGGATATTCAAAAATATTGTTCTACATCTGTGGAGTTTCTTGGTTTGTTTAAATATATTAATCCTGACCTCAGGCAGGCCATACTAGAAGCTGCCATGTCTGGTAAAAACATTATACACCTAATGCTTTTCTCTTACTCAATAAGTAATAGTATGAGTGAATGATCCCTAGCTCTTCCGACATTTCTTCTTGCCATAATACAGCTTTTTAATGTTAGATCATTTAAAGCGAGTCACTTCAATATAAAACTAAAAGTTTAAAAAATCAAAATGAAAATAAAAATATCCAAACCAGTAAAAACAAAAGCAATATAACATGCATTGTGTCATAATCAACTTTCCAATATATCAAGGGAAATCTAAATATTGACTCTACAGTGCTTTAAAAATAAAAATATTCAGATATATAAAATGCCATCAGTTATAATAAAGCCACATCTGACTTCAGAAGCAGATTCTGCTTATACTGGAGCTCGTCGATGTAAAATGACCACTAGTTCCGTTAATCAGTCCCAACACAGGAGTGGCTAGAAAAAAGGATAAAATGATTCCTGTAACACTGACAGTTCTTTTAGTTTATTGAACCTCAGGTGTTATGGAAGGGTGAGCATGAGCCAATTTGAAAGGAAAACTGAAGGGGTAGGTTGCTCTAATTTTCCGACATTGTCAATACCCACAGAAACAACGGTCTGCTAGTATCCTCCATATTCTTAGATCTATCCAAGGCCTTTGATATGGTCAACCATAAAATGCTCCCGAATACCCTCGTTACCCTTAACATAAGCTCCTCTACCATATCCTGGTTTAGTAACTACTTATCTAACCGTCAACAGGCAGTCCTATGGCAGAACCAACTGTCCCCCTTACTGCCAGTAACTCTAGGTGTCCCACAAGGGTCTATCCTCGGTCCATTACTATTTTCAATATTTACTAACCATATAGCATCATCTTCACTCTCTGCGTCTATAGTGCAGTATGCAGATGACACCACTCTCATATGCACAGCACCCACCCTGAACGATCTAAAAACCATAACCCAAAAAAACTTTACCGTAGCTGAAGAATGGTTCATTAACATCAAGCTTATACTCAATCCCAAAAAAAAAAAAAACTCATTCTCTTCTACCCTGGTAGATCTCCTCCCATAGACAATAGTTTTGTCATAAAATCTAAAGATAACACACTTATCACCCCAACTCCACACACTAAACTCCTAGGCATTGAAATTGACAGTAATCTGAAATTTGACTTTCATATCGCCCAGACAATCAAGAAGGTCAACAAAAAGATGGGCTTCCTCTATAGGAACCACCAATACATGACCAAACATACCAAAGCCACCATTGCTAGAACCCATCTATTATCCGTCCTCTTATATGCCTCCCCTATCTTCACTAACCTACACCAAACAGAACTATCCAAGATGGAATCTTGCTACAATAAGATTGCCAAGTTCGCTACCAAGGCCACCCATAGGTCCCATCATTGCCTAGTCCTTGAGCAACTGAACTGGCCAGAGTTTCCACAGCTGCTCCTACACAACCAACTAACTATCGCACATAAGCTCTACTACCATCCTGACAAAACTCCCACCCTGAAAAAACTAATCAGCCCCTACAAACCCTCAAGAAGCTTAAGATCTGCTCACATGAACCACTTAAATGCCATCAAACACAAAAATGAAGCTGGCAAATCTCTCTTTGTCTGCTCCATTGCCAGATGCTGGAATTCTCTCCCAGAGCACCTCACTTCTATATCCTCTACTAACCAGTTCAAAAAACTTCTCAAAACACACTATTTAAAGAAATGGCTATGCTGTTGTCACCCCCCGGGTTAGCTTATACAATCCCTCAGTTAGTCAGCAATGTTAATTTTTTATATTGTTTGCTAAGTATACTCAACTATATCAAGCTACTTTATGTTTTATCCTGTGAATAAGTTTTTCACTGTATTATATTCTACTATACTGTTTGCTAAGTATGCTCAACCTTACCAAGCTAATTTGTGTCTTATCTTGTAAATAAATTTATCACTGTATTGTATTCTACTACTATTGAACCTTAGTGAACATTCAGCCACTGTTTTTTGTACAACACTGTATTGTATTATATTGTATTGTAGTGTATTGTAATGTATTTTGCTATACTTGGAGCTTTTCTCCCCAGGCCTCTGCTGAAAATGGACCTGTGTCATCGGACCTTCCCGTTAAACAAATGTAAAATAAAAATAAAAATAAATAAATAAAAATAAATAATTCAATGAAGGCATGTTTTAATTTTGCTTTTTCATATGTCAGAACAGCTGCTATGTTTTGAGTATTATGAGTGGCACCAGGTTGTTAATGTTTGATGAAGGGGGGCATCACTTGTGAAATGAGTGTCCTGATTGTATCCCACTGGAACTTGGGGGGGGACAATGCTCCAAAAAGAACACTGGGAACTGCAGTTAAGGGAGCAAGATGCAGCTCCCTTTTAAGTGATGAGATGCTATCCTAGTAAGCATACCCAGCCCAAAACCCATGCTACTGTAGATGAAGTAGCCAGGATGCCATTGTTTGAATTGTAGGATAGATACTACTTCCTAAAATATATGTAAAGCCATTACATATGGTATAGGTTGCTTGCCGCCTAACTTGTAATTAAAACTACAACCTGAATGATGACTGATATTTATCCCTATAGAATTACAAGACCCTAGATTTTAGCTAAAGTCTTCTTGCTTTGTCCCCTGTACAACAAGGGTCCTGTTTGTAACACAAGGGAACTGGGAGGGACTGATGGTGCCAAAACAGAATGCCAGGATGTTTGGGAGTTAAGAGAACTAGATGCTTCTCCCATATAAGTGACAAGCTCCTATCTTAGTCTCTTGCTAGAAGGGTTTCACCAAGGGGTCCATAGTGGATGGAGTAGCTTGGATGTCAGTGCTTGATTTGTAGGATAGCAACTACTTCTTAAAAGTGAATGACAATCTGTTGACAACCTAGCAAAGAAAATGCACATTGAGGTCAGATGGAAATTTTCTGTGTTAAGTCTGCTGTTGTAAATAATGAAACTTTATTGAACTCTCCATTATTATTCAGAATGTGCAACCTAAACTGGGCCTGAAATTGGTTAGTTATAATTAGCACCCTACCCTGGAAAAGAAGCATAAATAAATACGTAAACACATGATTATGTACTAGAGTGGCAATATCTACAAGCCAACTACATGATTTAGAACACACACAGAAGGCTTCTGAATGCCTGGTTATATCTCTGTTCACAAATGTAAAAAAAGATACTGCTGATGATGATGTTTGGTGTATTTTAGGGAGTACTGTGCCTTGAAGAATGGTTATTTGTCCAAAACAACTGAAATCATAAGTATCTGCTTAACATGCCTCCTTCCCTTTTAACTGAATTGACAGTGTTACTGAGCTACACCTCTCTAACTGGAGCAGCATATGGTATTTCCATCATAATTTCAGCCCCTAGTAGTTCTAGAAGATTATCTGAATGTTAGATGGTCTTCCCAACAGGATGCAGCCATTTTCACAAATGCATTTTTGGATACAGTGGTATAATCTCATTTAGACCAACTTTTCTTTCACTACTCAATTTGTCTGTGACATATTTCCACAGTATATTCTTGGATTTTGTGGTTATTTGTCCACTGGCCTCTTCAGACCACTGTGTAGTTGCATTATCTATTTTAAATGTATGCTGTAGTCAACAAGTACTGGACACATTTAGAAATATTTTTAGATGGGATATAATGCAATGAGACATAACTTACTGTCTTGAGATTACTTTGTAGAAATTTGATGAGATACAAGAATCACTTTCTAGTTGTGCTTTTCTTGAGGACAAAATAAAAAAGTCTGCAAGGTAATACGGTGTACAGCTACAAAGAAGCATCATGTAAAATGTAAGAACTCGGCTTGAAACCAGTAGGATGAGACTTACTAAATCTAGTAATGTACATAAACTGGTAATTAAAAATTATGAAACAATATATGAAGTGGGACTTGCAAGAAAAGCTTTAAATAATCAATTTTTTACCAGTACATGAGTAGGAAAAACTGAATGAAATCCATAAGGTTAGGAGTTATTTTGGAGAATCTTTGAGATGCCCATGAAATAGACTCTGTTATGACATGATTATGTGGGAATACATTATGCTAAGTCGGCCCATATTTTGCAGTTTGTAGACTTATTTCTACCTACTATTGATTCCTGCTTTCCCCTGTTTAATCCTTATGAAGTTTATTATGTTCTATATTTGGTTAATAAAAACTGATTCATGCTTGATGGTATAAAAGTTGATGGAAGGTTTATTCCCTGTATAATCATGTTATTTCATTGTACTTTTAGTAAATAGATTTGTTTCTGCTGCCTAGATGTTGGCAGACATAGCTTTTATTTTTAAGAGGTGGGGTTGTCAGTATTGATGCCATTAATACTAGCTCATAATGCCTCACCATTTTATAAAACAAGGTTGTGCAAGACTTGTACTGCAACAGCCTGCATGTCATTGCTGGAGCCTTCCTGTGTCTTGACAGAGTGCTCTTCAAACTATCTGAAGATATACAGAGCTAAGTATATTTTTCTGGCACTTCAGAGTTGTGCACTGTTATTTTTGCTTCACTGTATAGTTTTTCAGATCTCTGCTGAAGGTGTTTTCCCCCCTCCCCCTATTTCTCTGTGTCTTAAGTTGGTATAACTGGTTTTACATCCTGTGTGTTATCTGACTATCTCAAGAATTACTTACATAAAATTAGACCCTCTTAGTAAAAGTCTGCATATCATTGCTGGAGCCTTCCTGTATCCTGACAGAGTGCTCTTCAAACTATCTGGAGATATACAGAGCTGAGTATATTTTTCTGGCACTTCAGAGTTTTGTACTGGTAATTGTTGTTTGACTAATTTTATATCATTGCTGGCTGACTTCAGAGTTGTGCACTGTTATTTTTGCTTCACTGTACAGTTTTTCAGATCCCTGCTGAAGGTGTTTTCCCCCCTCCCCCTATTTCTCTGTGTCTTAAGTTGGTATAACTGGTTTTACATCCTGTGTGTTATCTGACTATCTCAAGGATTACTTGCATAAAATTAGACCCTTTTAGTAAAAGTCTGCATATCATTGCTGGAGCCTTCCTGTGTCCTGACAGAGTGCTCTTCAAACTATCTGGAGATATACAGAGCTGAATATATTTTTCTGGCACTTCAGAGTTGTGTACTGGTAATTGTTGTTTGACTAATTTTATATAATTGCTGGCTGACTTCAGAGTTGTGCACTGTTATTTTTACTTCACTGTATAGTTTTTCAGATCTCTGCTGAAAGTGTTTTGTTCCTCCCCCTATCTTTCTGTGTCTTAAGTTGGTATAACTGGTTTTACATCCTGTGTGTTATCTGACTATCTCAAGGATTACTTGCATAAAATTACACCCTCTTAGTAAACGTCTGCATATCATTGTTGGAGCCTTCCTGTGTCCTGACAGAGTGCTCTTCAAACTATCTGGAGATATACAGAGCTGGGTATATTTTTCTGGCAATTCAGAGTTGTGTACTGGTAATTGTTGTTTGACTAATTTTATATCATTGCTGGCTGACTTCAGAGTTGTGCACTGTTATTTTTGCTTCACTGTATAGTTTTTCAGATCTCTGCTAAAGGTGTTTTTCCCCCTCCCCCTATTTCTCTGTGTCTTAAGTTGGCATAACTGGTTTTACATCCTGTGTGTTATCTGACTATCTCAAGGATTACGTGCATGAAATTAAACCCTCTTAGTAAAAGTCTGCATATCATTGCTGGAGCCTTCCTGTGTCCGGACAGAGTGCTCTCCAAACTATCTGGAGATATACAGAGCTGAGTATATTTTTCTGGCACTTCAGAGTTTTGTACTGGTAATTGTTGTTTGACTAATTTTATATCATTGCTGGCTGACTTCAGAGTTGTACACTGTTATTTTTGCTTCACTGTATAGTTTTTCAGATCTCTGCTGAAGGTGTTTTTCCCCCCCCTATTTCTCTGTGTCTTAAGTTGGTATAACTGGTTTTACATCCTGTGTGTTATCTGACAATCTCAAGGATTACTTGCATAAAATTAGACCCTCTTAGTAAAAGTCTGCATATCATTGCTGGAGCCTTTGTCCTGACAGAGTGCTCTTCAAACTATCTGGAGATATACAGAGCTGAGTATATTTTTCTGGCACTTCAGAGTTGTGTACTGGTAATTGTTGTTTGACTAATTTTATATCATTGCTGGCTGACTTCAGAGTTGCGCACTGTTATTTTTGCTTCACTGTACAGTTTTTCAGATCTCTGCTGAAGGTGTTTTCCCCCCTCCCCCTATTTCTCTGTGTCTTAAGTTGGTATAACTGGTTTTACATCCTGTGTGTTATCTGACTATCTCAAGGATTACTTGCATAAAATTAGACCCTCTTAGTAAAAGTCTGCATATCATTGCTGGAGCCTTCCTGTGTCCTGACAGAGTGCTCTTCAAACTATCTGGAGATATACAGAGCTGAATATATTTTTCTGGCACTTCAGAGTTGTGTACTGGTAATTGTTGTTTGACTAATTTTATATCATTGCTGGCTGACTTCAGAGTTGTGCACTGTTATTTTTGCTTCACTGTATAGTTTTTCAGATCTCTGCTGAAGGTGTTGGTTTTCCCCTACCCACCCTCCCTATTCCTGTCTTGTTGTTTAAATTTGGAGGCTTTTATAGTTGCCCGCCACCACTGTAGATTTGATCTGGGGACTCTTCCCCCCAGTCCCATCTCTTTACCTCATTTTAACTAATAGACTCCTTCTGCACTTGTTTTAGTCATTTTTAATTTAATTGCATTTTTTTAAACTGTTTGGTCTAACATTGCTACATACTCAAGTGTGCTAGCTTGCACTGCATTTGAAATGTTTTTACTGCTGTTTTAGCTACTTTTCTGTATAAAAAAAATCTAAGCCTGTTTCCTTCCTGTCCTGTAACTAGTGTAGTCTAGATTCAGATTTGCTGTATCCAGGACTGTATGTAAGCTTCTGAGCCCCCCAAGCTTTCTGTGTTGGAGGGAAGCATTCTAGCTTATCAGTGGGAGTGGTAAGCACTAGGTAACCTATCTACCACATAAGGAGTGGTTCTGGCCCAGAAATTGTAGTTATTGGTTGTTTGGGCAGTTTTTCCATCTCTCTCAACTTTCTGATTTAAAAGCCCGCATTTGCACTTGTTTCCCCCTCCCCCCTTTCCTGTAACTAGTTTAGTCCAGATACAGATTCTTAGTTTTAGCACTTGAATTTGCTTATTCGTGATCAGCACTTGTTCAGAACTTGTTGTAAGCACTAAATATGCTACAAATTACTACAGCACTCAACTTTCCTCATTACCTAGAGGAAAACAGTTTTGGTACTTACTTTCCTCAATTGCTTAGAGAAAAACAGCTCTTATACTCACTTTCCTCACTTATCTAGAGGAAAATATTTTTTTTATTCAGGCATGTCCAAGGGTCAGCACCCAGTGTTCTCTCCTGTCTATCTGATGAATCTGGGCATCTTGGGGCAATGTAGAAATTGCCTCATGTACACAGACAACCCTCTCCTCCTACCACCCAACACTACAACCTGTAACAGATGCACTTATCTAGCCAAACTGGAGGTAAAGCTCTCTCCAACCAAGACTGAACTTGACAGTCAAGAGGAGAAGGTAAACATTTGCACCACTCCACACTCATCACATAGTCTCACTAAATCTGCACCACCAAAATCCACACATAGAAACACAAAAACATTCGCGAAGGCTCTCAGTAATAATCTGCTCAAGCAACAGAGACCTCCAAAGCAGAAATGCATGCAACCTCCACCCCCAACACAACCCAAATGACACATAGCCCACAGACTCAGTGTGCCACTCAACCATAGCCAATAAGGCAAAACAACGTACCCAACACACTAGTCATAGGTGACTCTATAATCAGGCACACTGATGTCCCACTCACCAGGCTAAACAAGGAGAAGGTTACTGTCAGCTGCCTGTCGGGTGCCAGGATCCGCCACATAACCCACGCACTCAGGTCACTCCACAACAAGTACAAATATAACTCTGTCATTGTCCATGTTGGTGTGAACGACCACAGACGTACCTCACTGGACTACATGAAAAGAGACATGGAAGAGCTCTCCGATCTTGTAGCCCAGGCAGGTATGACCTTAGCCATGAGTAGCATTCTGCCATCACCCAGAATGATACTGCAGTACAAGGACAAAATGATTGACTTCAACAATTGGCTAAGCTTCTTGTATCATTCCAAAGGGATCCAGTATCTGTCTGCCTGGGATGACATGGTCAATAGACCAAGATGCTTTGCCAGAGATGGCCTGCACCTGTCACCCCTGGGATTCTGGATACTGGCTAAGGTTCTTGCTGCCCCTATAGTGCCTTTTTTAGGCAAGGTTCAAATGACAAATTCACCACCGTAACAGGAACAGGCAAGCAAAAACTGAGGGTGATGCTACTCAATGCTAGAAGTCTAAATCTCAAAATGCACTCACTCGAGGCACTCCTTAAAATGGAGAACATCGATATCTGTGCAGTGACTGAGACCTGGTTCAAGGCTCCAGAGACCACCCCTGCACTACCAGGCTATAACTCATACCACACTTTTCGGCCATGTAACCTGGACCAGAACACCAAAGGTGAAGGCGTGTCCATATTCATTAAGGATATCCACACCTCCAGGCTAGTTGCTCAGCATAATGCAGCCAAGGTTATCCAAGTGCAACTAACTCTGGGCAAAACTGCAATCCAAATTGTAGCTTGCTACAGATCCCCCACCATGCCCCAGGATTCCCACTCCTCTTTACTTGATGTACTGGAAAATATTAGGGTTCAACCAAACACCCTAATAATGGGCGATTTCAACTACCCCACCATTAACTGGGAAAACTACTCATGTACCAACTGCTTCGCTCAACGCTTTCTGGAATTCATAAACTCCAATGCCCTGGATCAACTTATCCACACCCCCCACCAGGGGCAACAATATCCTAGATCAAGTCATTACCAACATGAGTGACTGGTGTTACAAATTTGAAGTCAATGCCTCATTGGTCCGATCCGACCATAAGCTAATTACCCTAGATATCCACATCCTGCCCTCACTTCCCCATTAAGGAACCATGGCAAAAAATTTCTCCAAAGCCAACTTCGTGCTTCTTAATACAGAAGTGGTGAACTTCATGACACCCATGCAGATGGACAATGCAGTTACGACTACTGAATCCTACACAATTGCACTTTATAAGCACTTACACGAGTGCATGGATCGTGCTGTCCCAAACAGAACCAAGACGCTATCCTCCAAAAAAAGGAAGCCAATCTGGTGGTCCCCTGCCATAAACAAACTGTACAACAGAAGGAAGAAACTGTTGCAAAAGAGAGTAAAATGCCATGAGTGGAGGAGCTCCCTGGTCAGCCTCAGTAAGAAGCTGCGATCCCTGATAAAATCCTCCAAAGCTAGTTATGAAAACAAAATCGCCACTGATTCTAAAGACAACCATAAAACATTCTATAGCTGTGTCATGAATTTCAATGGCAACACTCAAATCTGCTCTGAGTTACAGCACAATGGCACTAAATATACAGTCCCAACTGATATTGCCAACATCCAGGCAGATAGGTTCAGTGCTAACTTCACCCCCCTCTCACCCCCTAAAGAGCCCATCTCTATACCGGAAGAATGCAAAATTCCTGTAATCACAGCTGCACAGGTAAAAACCACACTTTCCAAAGCCAAGAACACAGCATCCATGGGACCAGACAACATCACAGGCTGCATTCTACATGAACTACAGAATGAACTGGCACCCCACCTAAGTACCATGTTCAATCATAGCCTCACCTCAGGCTTTTTGCCCACTGAATGGTGCACAGCGACGGTTATCCCACTCCACAAGGGGGGAGCCACCACAGACCCTGGGAACTACAGCCTCATTAGCCTGATGAGCCTGGTCTGCAAGGCCATGGAACGTATCATCATGGAACTTATAAACAAAGACATTGGTAATCTCCAAACTCTGGACCCCACCCAGTTCAGGTTTGTAAAAGGCAGATCATGTCTCCTAAACCTGATAGACTTCTTTGAAGCAGTCACCAAAGCCATAGATAAGGGTAAGTTGGTTTACACAGCCAATCTAGATCTTGCCAAGGCTTTCAACACCATTCCCCACTCTGGATTTATAGATAAACTCACTAAACTAGGTATAAATCCCTATGTCACAAGATGGGTTGCCAACTGGCTCACTGACAGAACCCACACTGTGAAAGTAGCAGACTCCAAATCCGACTTCAGACCAGTGACAAGTGGAGTACCACAGGGTTTAGTCCTGGGTCCTCTCCTGTTTGGTATCTACTTCTCTGAAGTACAGGCTAACACAGAAGGTCTTTGGCTAATGAAGTACGCAGATGACTGCAAACTAGGAGCCATAATTGAAACTCCTAAAGATGTAGACATCCTACAAAAGGGCCTCAGTGAGACAGATGCCTGGTGTCAAAGCCATGGCCTCAAGCTCAATGCCAAAAAGTGCATTGTCATCCCCTTTGGTAAAAACTCTGTACCCATGAACTACAACATAGGCGGTAGTATACTTAACACCATAAGTGTGATAAGAAACCTTGGGACACAGGTGGACAGTAGTCTCTCCTTTGATAATCACATCGCCACAGTAGTCAGGAAATCCTTCTACGTGGCACACCTCATCACAAAAGGTTTCTCATCCAGAAAAAAAGAGGTCATTGTTCCCCTCTACTCATCACTCATTAGACCCATTATAGCGTACAAAGCCCCTTTTGGTATGTACCTCACAAGACATCTACAACAACTGGAAAGGCCGCAGAAATACCTCACAAAGAGGATTACCGGCCTCAAACAGATGCCCTATGCAGAACGTCTCAAAAAACTCCAGCTTTACTCCGTCGCATATCGCCTACTCAGAGGTGATCTCTGCCTAACATACAAAGCTATGTCAAACCCAGAGCTGTTGGACATGCTTCACTTAAAGAAGTCCCAATCCCCTCTGGGCTACACGCTCTAGGGACCTAAACCTTGTCACCACAATAAATAGAACATGCCAGAGAGACAGATTCCTGTCACAGAGACTTCCCATACTCTGGAATAAAATACCTATCTATATCAAACAAAGCTCCTCATTAGTACTCTTCAAGAAAAATCTTGATGATTGGATGGGAAATAGGAACTTCACCCCGGGGATCACTTCTATGGCTTTGCTCGACAGTGGCACAGGAAAATAATTTTGTTGGGTGGCAAAAGCCAGGATACCTTTTTGGCTGGGCTTGTATAGGTCCTAGGGCTGATAGCATAGTACCTACCTATGAACCTATGAACCTGTGAACAGCAGTTAAATAATTTTGAAATAGTCATTTCAAGCAAATATAGTTTCCACTCATGCTTTGTCAGCTCAATTGATTTTAGTTGCATCATTTGCGCATGGGTTATTAACATATCTTTTTCTATTTTTGATTTGTTGATATGGCTAAAGCTTTTGAAATTCTTCTGCATTTCAAAATAATTGAGAAATTAAAATCTCTAGGGGTTAATCCTTACATAATGTCTTGGCTACTTGATGGCTGGCTGATAGAAGTCAGAGGATTTTAGTGCTGTGCCATCTGTCATGTGCAGCAGATTTGGCTCGGATCCATTCATGTTTGTCCCTGTTTTGTTTAATATTATATTCTCTTGTTCTTTGGGTGCTTCAGAAATTTGAATAGGAACATTTACAGATAGCAATAAATTTGTAATACTATGTGAAATCATTCTGCCATGTGAACTTCCCAGATGTTTCTTGATTTATTTTGGGGTTGGTGCTTATCTTCTAGACTTAAAAAGTAATTGTATGAAAACTGCTTGTGTTAGTCTGAGCTATTTTAATAACGTCAATAGAAGTTATTTTATCGAAGAAGATATTATTAGTCAAATAATTTTTTGTGGAGGTCTCCAACAGCATTTGGCTGTCTGCTGAGATCTTAGAAAAAGTTATTCTAGTATCCATTTTATTTTTAGAACTTCTATTTCTAGACACAGTGGATGTAATGATGCCAACATTTGTCTCTTTTATGTGTTTACTAGTGAATATATTAGTACATACTGCAGATTAAGGCTATGCAGCTAATTAAACTTGAATGCTTACAATGATTCTTCATGAGAATAAAAGGATTTTTTGATATGTCTTTAAAGACCAGTTAGTACATTTGAAATTACAGTCCGAAGTACAAGTATTGCAGAAGGAGCATGAGTATATTCTTTGTTGATTCAATGATTGATGTGTTGCAGCACCACAGGAGGTGTACAATCAATTACTGCAGGGTTGTATAGTTAAGAGTGTAAAGTGTGTGTGTGTATCTTTAAGAAACACGCGAGGCTGTATGTGCACGTACATAACCTGCACATGTGCACAACCTTAGTACCATTTTGAAGGAGCAGCTATGGAGTGAGCATGCATGATCATTGTCATTAATTGTGTATAAGTTACTTAACTTACAGTCTATAGTCAACAATAGTAATGTGTTTGTATATAATAAAGCTGCTTGAACAGAACCCACGAAGATTCGTTTATTTGTGTCCTAACACGAAAGCGACATGGTGTCAGAACTAGGATGGAAGAGAGAAGAATATTCCGAGCCATGAGATATAAAGACAATAGTGAAGGCAAAACCAAGAGAAAAGAGCACAAAAATAGGCAGAAAGAATCAAAGGTAATGAGAAATAAAACAAATTATTTACTCGACGTGAAAGACAATAAACGGGCATTACAAGGGCACAAACTGCAATATCAGGCAAGCAGAAAGGATGAAAAGTCTGTTAACTAAAGAAAATGTTGAAGATAAAAGTATTTGATGAAATGATTAACTGTAAAGCAAAACTAGCCTGTTTAAAGCAAAACAAGTATGTTTAAATTCGCAAAGTACAATTACTTTGAAAGTTATTGAGTTTTGGGCAACAGATGTTCAATTTATTTGCATTGTGCAATTGTTTAACATGTTTCTTACACTGATAAGAGGTGTTTTCTTGCAAAAGATGACATTACAAGAGTATTAAAGTGCTTGTGAGTTATTCAATCGCATCGTAAAGTTCTCAAATGTTTCTTAAAATGACGAATTTAACAAATGATGGTGCATGACTGTAGCATTTCTGCCTTTACTGGTAAAATTCCAAAAGTATAACAAATGATGATAAATGACTTTAGCATCTCTGCCTTTACTGATAAAATTCCGAAAGCAATGAAAAGTCTGAAAAGGTATTTTGCAAATTTCAGTAAAGTATCGAAAAGCCTGCAAAGTTTATTTCGCAAAACTCCAGTTATTCGAAAGTATTACAAGTTCATTCATTTGCATGATTCCGATAATTCCAATGAAAATATAAGTTCAGAACACGAAGTCCAATGAAAATATAAGTTCAGAGCATGAAGGGATTGGACAAGTTCTATTTATGCCACAAACGTCTGCATATGTGTATGTGAGTATGTTCATGATTATTCGCAAAACCCCTTTGCTGGTATGTATTAATATGGCAGACAGATTTTGAAAGCCCCTACCACTTGTCTTTGATCAGAATATTGCAGAGAACTGAAGAATATTTGAGTAATAGTAAGCTATTTTCATACAAGCAGCTTATGCAGATAGAGATGCATGCACCAGGGCATTCATTTTGCTAAACCTAGCAGGGTCAGAGGCCATAGAAAGAGAGCATTTGTTTGTGTATGCACCAGAAGTGTAATAAGGAGAAGGTGCAGACCGCCATATTGTTGTACAAGCTGACTCAAAGGAAGACCCCAAGTGTTTGAAGCACAGGTTTAGAGAAATGTGCAACCCCCAGACGAATGTTACGTTAGAGAGGCATTTGTTTTACACAAGATCAGAAACCAGGGGAAACACTTGCAGCTTATATAAATGACTTGAGAAACAGAGCTAAGACGTGTTGGTTTAGTGATCTAAAGGATGAGCTGATAAAGGACAGGCTTGTATGTGGTATTAATAGTGCTGCTGTGAGAAAGATTTTACTTTGTGACAATGATTTAATGTTGAGCAAAGCCACAGAGATTTGTCAAATCCATGAGGTGACAGAAAAACATGCAAGTATGCTTGCAAATGACAAAAGCATGGCTTCGGTTGGCTCCAGAGCACATGTAGACAGTATGCAGCACGTGACAAACAAGAATAGGCCTAAGTACGTGGCAGCTACAGGATTTCCAAAGAAGCCATGAGGTTTTTTTAGAAAGTTCCAGGAAAAGTGCAAGTTTCAGCGCCAGCTCAGTGCAAGACAGATGTGAATCAGCAAAACCCAAATCTAGCTTTATTGTTAACTGTCGTAATTGTGGTGCAAATCATGAATCTAAAATACAGAAGGGCTTAGCATTTGGTCAGCAATGTCACAAGTTTCAAAAATGGAGCCATTTCCTAAAGTTTTGTAAGTCAAGTAAGCCTCACGTAGTTGTAAAGAAAGGTTGCACAAAAAAGCAAGTTGAACAAGTAGAGCTGAAACAGTCAGCTTTCTGTGTAGATCTTGTATCAGTGCTTGGTGAAAGAGTTGATGCAGTAAACGTATTAACAAGAAGTGAAGTGTTTTGTACAGTCCGGATTAATGGAAAATCCACAGAGCTCAAAGTAGACACTGGGTCAAAGTGTAATGTTATATCAGCAGACACATTTGCAAAAGTGAGAATTACCGAACAACTCAATGTAACCAGTAGTGCGAGACTTATTGCTTATGGAGGTGAAGAAATTCAAACCGAAGGTTCAGTGATACTTTCATGTTATTTGGCTGAGAACTATTACAACTTGTTATTCTGCATAGTGCGAAGACCAGTGCAATCTTTATTGGGTCTCAAAAATCGTTTAAGAATGAATCTGCTGTCTTTTGCTAAAGAAGTATATCATGTGAGTGCAGTTACAAGTTCCAATTTCTCCTAAGTCATTTTTTCAGAGTGTGCTGATGTTTTTGATGACAAATTGAGTAAACTTCCAGTTGTATGTTCCATGAAGTTAGACCCAGAGATCACTCCAATAGCCAGACCAGCAAGAAGAGTTCCAGTAGCAATGCAAGATAAAGTAAAAACTCAGCTGGATAAAAAGGTGCAGCAAGGTGTGATTTGCCCAGTCACAGAACCAACTGAATGGTTATTGTCCATGGTAACCACTCACAAGAAAGGCTCAGATGAAATCAGAATATGCATTGACCCAAGAGATTTGAACAAAGCATTAAAAAGACTGTATCATCCAATGCATACAGTTGAAGAAGTTGCAGCTTTAATACCAAATGCCACTGTGTTTTCTGTTTTGGATGCAAAGAGTTCATTTTGGCAAGTGATGCTTGATCACAAATCCTCATTTCTAACTACTTTTGGTACTCTGGCAGCTACAGATTCCTAAGGATGCCATTTGGAATAAATTCTGCAAGTGAAGTTTTTCAGCATGCAATGGAGCAAATTTTTGGGGGTTATCCTTGTGGCATAATAGTAGACGATCTGTTGGTTGGAGGCAATGGTGAAGCCAAGCATGACAGAAACCTCAAGAAAGTTATGGACAGAGCACGTGAAGTGAACTTAAAGCTCAATCCTGGAAATTTAGACTTCCAGAAGTTACGTACGCAGGTCATTTGTTTACAAGTACTGGCTTGAGACCAGACCCAACCAAACAAGCAGCTATTCTAGAAATATCAGTGCCAGAGAATGTTCAAAGTTTACAGTGTTTTATGGGCACAATCAACTATTTAGGCAAGTTTATATCAGACTTCAGTGAGTTAACAGCATTTTTAAGAGAGCTAACATGCACAAATGTTGCATGGTCACGGTTGGAACATCATCAGAAGGCATTTGAAGACCTTAAGCAGAAAATTGCCACACCACCTACGTTAAGATACTTTTATGTGAACAAACCAGTTATCCTTTCCTGTGATGCTTCAAAATTTGGCCTAGGCACAGTTATACTTCAAGACGGCAGACCAGTAGCCTATGCATCTAGATTACTAACCCAAACTGAGATGCAGTATGCTGAACCTGAGACAGAGATTTTGGCTATAGTATTTGCATGCTCCAAGTTTCATGATTATATTTATGGTTGAACTAGTCAGATTGAGACTGATCAACAACATCTAGTTACTATTCTAAAGAAGCCTATGGATTCTGCTCCAGGGAGATTGCAAAGAATGATGCTCAAATTGCAAAAGTACAATTTCAGATTGGTCTACACTAAAGGTAAGTTGCTTTATCTGGCTGATACTTTATCCAGATCTCCTAGAAATACAACAGAACAGCTTGATGCAGAAACTTTTGACTTTGATGTGATGTCAGTGCATAATTTTTCCACCACTATACTTGATGAGTTTAGAGATCGCACCCAAACTGATGCAGTTTCACAGAAGCACGATCATTATATTAATGCCAGATGGCCGACAAAGCAATCTAGTGTATCACCTGAGGTGCAAGAGTGTTTTCCTTACAGAGATGAATTGGTGATGGAAGATGGCATTATTTTAAAAGGCCCTAAAATTGTTGTTCCTGCTTCCTTACAACAAGAATATATTCAGATTTTGCTTCGTGATCATCCAGGATCCACATCTACTAAGAGAAGAGCAAGAGAATTGGTATTTTGGCCTTCATTATCAAAAGATATTGATAGAGTTCTTTCTTCTTGTTCAATATGCAATAGTACTATACTGCATTTGCAAAGAGAACCAATTCAGCTAAATCCAGTTCTTGAACTACCTTGGTCTACTGTAGCAAATAATATCTTTGAGTGGAGCAATCAACACTATTTAGTTCTGGTAGACTCTTATTCGAATTGGTTTGAGATTGATCTAGTACCAACCTCAACCTCAACTACTATTATTACTAAGTTAAAACGTCATTTCTCACTTCATGGTAGTCCGCACAAACTATTTTCTGACAATGGTACTCAATTCACTAGCCAGTTTTTTAAGAAATTTGCAAAAGATTGGGACTTTGTACATGTCACTAGTAGTCCTGAATGTCCTCAGTCCAATGGTCTAGCTGAACGAGCAGTACAGAGTGCGAAGCAGTTACTTTAAAGGTCAAAGCATGACAATATTAATGTATTCTTGAATCTACTTAATCTCACAAACATACCCAATAATGATATTCTTGGCTCACATGCTCAAAGACTACTTTCCAGGCAAACGAGAACTATGCTACCTATTTCTTCAAGTTTGTTGCAGCCTAAACCTAAGAATAATGCAACCATCAAGCCTCAATTATTTAAGAAGCGTAATAACCAGAAATCTTGTTATGACAGATCAAGCAGATTACTTTGTTCATTGAGGGAAGGAGAGATGGTACGAATCCAGACAACAAAAGGGTTTGATCGAATAGGACAGATTACAGGCATCTGTGCAGAGCAGAGATCTTACTTGGTAAATTTCAAAGGAGTGAAGTATATGAGGATTCGCAAACATCTTCTTCCTGTACCAGAACCATCATCATCATTGCAATCACAACATTGTATCTGTGATGCAAACTCTAAATCAAAGAATGAGTCAGACACTGTTTCCAGACCAGAATGTGTTCAAAAGTCTGATTCTGTTCCAGAAAGTGATTTGAACATTCCAAAAGTCAACCATTTTGCAGAAACTATCCCAGTTGCTAAATCTAATTCCCAGTTTTATGTCACTTGATATGGACGAGTGTCTAAACCAAGTGTGAAATATGCAGCAACATGGACTTGATTGTACATACCTATATGTTTAACATTGTATAATGCATGTCTATAGATTACCTCTGATTTCTGCATGCCAGACAGTCTCATAATAATTGTAAGGTCTACTTCTCAAAGAGGGAGGATGCAGATCAGAATGTAAAGTGTGTGTGCTTGTATCTTTAAGAAGCATGCAAGGCTGTACGCGCACAACCTTAGTGCCATTTTGAAGGAGCAGCTAGGGAGTGAGCAAGCATGATCATAGTCAATTGTATATAGGTTACATAGGTTACAATCTATAGTCAGCAATAGTAATGTGTTTGTATGTAATAAATATGGTTGAACAGACCCCACAAAGATTCATTTATTCATGTCCTAACACGAAAGCAACAGTTGCATGGTTTGACATTGTTGTTTCACATCACTGAGGATGATTTCATAGTTACACTGATTCATAAGGACAAGCTAGATTTGGTTAGCAACCTATCTTTCAAGCCCAGTGTTATGTCTAAAATGACTTTGAATCAGCAGTTTCATTTGCCTCCATTTCATGTCATCCCCAGCATTTCAGTGATCAGCTGCTGAGCAGATGAATATAAAGAGACAGCTCAAGCTTTGCTTTGATAGGACTGGAGACTGGAGCAGACTGGGTAAGCTGTATGTTTCATCTGCTGCGAATGAGCTGGCTATTCTTTGAAGAAGAAGCAGGGAAGCAGACTCTTTCTAAATATTTGGTAGACTGTATTTTCTTTTTATTATGATGAAGTCTGTAAACCTTTTCAGGGTCCTGATAGTGCTTATTCGACCCAAGGTGTGTATGCTTCTGCAGCCTTCTTCATGGTTAGCTTCAGTGAAAGACATGTGAAATGCAGGAGCTTAGTTGTCAGAACATTTTTGCTAGACATTAAAAGCTAGATTGCCAGTTTAAGGCTAGGAAAGGCTTTGCCAGGGGAGTCCTTCAGGACATGTTGATGGGGTCGCCCCATCCACACTTGTATATCCTAGTATCCTACCCAAATGGGAGGACTTGGAGAGACAGGAATAGGGGAAGTAATACAGTATACTTACTCGTGGTACAGTGCACTTACTCGTGGTACAGTACACTTACTCATGGTACATAACATAACAATAGATACTGAACCTCATTCTTGGCTCTGCAAATGTTCTTACACTCTGTACATCATACTTCAGTTTGTTCACTTGTTCAGAGTTGTTCATTCCTGTCTTAGAGTTGTGTCACATGCTATTTGTGGAAGTTGCAGTATAGATGCATTCTATGTGTATGTTTCAGGATGGGGACTGACATTGTATTGTTTATGATTTTGAGAGAGGTAATGTCCCCATGCTCATAATCTAGTGGAGAGTGA
This sequence comes from Protopterus annectens, assembly GCF_019279795.1. Taxonomy (NCBI): domain Eukaryota; kingdom Metazoa; phylum Chordata; order Ceratodontiformes; family Protopteridae; genus Protopterus; species Protopterus annectens. Next base: position 521,385,290 of record NC_056733.1, read on the forward strand.
CATCTATGGTACATTGCTGAGGGGTATAGTGTTTTCTGTCTGACAGATAGTCAGAGTTCTGGCTGCCAGGCTTGTGTTTGATACACTGATGACCAACTCCTGTATGAGTGATCATTAGTGTGTGAATACAAGAATTTTCCCTATAAAATGGAGGCTGTGGTGTCCTAGGGATTTCTCCTTTTGCCAAAGTTGTAAAACCTCACTGTAGATGTGTGGGTGTGTGTGTGTGTGTGTGTGTGTGTGTGTGTGTGTGTGTGTGTGTGTGTGTGTGTGTGTGTGTGTGTGTGTGTGTGTGTGGCAATGTCTTGTCATGAAGTCTTCTGGGCTATCTTAGAGGCCCTAGATCTGAGGACATGCTCCCCTTCAGCTAGTTGTTAGAGCCAGACAATGTGCTTAACACACAGAAAGATGTGATTCTATTTCTGAAGGACTCTGGAATCAGAACAGTGCACCATGCAAGTGATGTTATTGAAATGTGAAGACCTGGAGATGCAGTAATGGCATTCATAGGTTCTTGCTAAGCTTGTACCTGTAAGAGACCATTGAGAAGATTAGCTACATCACCAGATACTGGTGTGAGACTAATAATGTCCCCTATTAAGTAGACTTTCTCCACATATCCCCAGTGAAAATTTGCAGATACCCATCTGGTCATTCAGACTGATTTTAAAGGTTGCAAGGGAGATATGTTGCTTGATAGGTAAGAGCAGACTATTCCAGAAACAGGATATATGTTGGCTTAGATATCTGCCATGTCATCTGGTGTTGTGTTAAGTATCTGTCACACCATATGGTGTTCAAGATGGGGCAGTATAGGAGTTCAAAGAGTGCTGGATCATTCACAGCACAGAATGCTAAGCAGAGATCACCCCCTCGGTAGTCTGTATGACACTGATTGCAGGGTCAGAGCTTTTAGTCTATCATAGTAGCTAAGGGTTCTGAAACCTGAAATGATTTTGGTAAGGAAACACTGAGGTCTTTCAAGCCAGTTTGGATACTTAGTGAGGTAGGTGCCTAAGTGTGCATTATATTCAATGATGGGCCTAATAAGGAATTAATAAAGTGGGACTGTATTTTCTCTGGACCTCTTAGAGATACTACAAAGGATAAGTTGTGCAATGTGGAATATTGTTTTCTAACCACCACAGAGTCATGATGGTCAAGTCTCTTATGACTATGTCAAATCTAAGTGGAATGTTATCTATGTGGTATGCAGTAGTGATTCTAGGTTTATCAAAGGAAATTATGCTGCATTTATTAGTGTTGACGGCAAGTCTGTGATAAATGCAACAAGCATTTGTTTTGTCCAGTCTTTGCTAGAAAACTTGAGTATCAGAATGGGATTTGATAACCAGTCCCAGTTTATGGCCATCAGCAAACTTTGTTAGGTATAATCCCTTGATATTAGCTTTTATGTCAAAGAAATATAAACTAAAGAGGAGAGAACCCAGGACAGAGCCCTGTGGGACACCACTGGTGACATTTTTCTGTTTAGAGTAAATACTCATTAACTTAACAGTATGATTTCGGTCAGACAACCAGTCCACAATCCAGCGAACTATGTATGGGTTAATGCTGCATTGGAGGAGTTCATTAATAATCCCAGCATGGGGTGATTGTGTCAAAGGCCTTGCAAGATCCATATAAGCAGTGTGGACTGAGGGAGCATGATCTGCCTTTTACAAAGCCAAACTGGTGTGTATCCAGGGATATAAGGTAGTTTATGTCAATGTTTATTAGTTCTGCTATAATACTGTCCAAAGCATTGCAAATAATAGTAGTAAGACTAAAAGACCTGCAATTCCCATGGTCAAGAGAGTGACCACATTTATGCAAGTGCTCCATTATTGCCATTCTCCACAACTCAAGGACATAAACTGTGAAGAGACTCAGCTTGAAAAGCTGATGGAGGGGTTTTGCTAGTTGTGACTTTACACTTCTCAGCAGACACTCAGGGATATTGTCAGGACCTGTGGAAGTAGTGTTTAATTTTGGAAGGTGCCAAAAGGACTTTGTCCAAATTGATCTTAGGAGGGATAGGTGTGAGAAGAAATGGAGGAGATGAGGAAGGTAGCTGGAATGAAGTTGGAAGAGAATTTGTTAGCAAGAATATTAATAATGACCTGGGGGTCAGAGAAGGAGGTGCCACTGGAGATGCATTCCATACAGAATTGTAGGTTATTTTTGAACTTGTCACTATAGCTGAAGAAGGTCTTATAGATGTCTTTGGAATTGCAATCCTAAATGAATAGTTTACCTTATGTTTCATAATGGTAAGTTTGAGAGAATTATCAGTTTTAAATCTTTTTATAATGATGAAATGGACATCTTTTTGTGATAGCTTTTTCTCATTGTAGAGTTTATTTGTGTGGTAGTTCCCCCAGATGGGCTTAGTTCTAAATTTTGCATATGCTTACGCTGGATTGGTACAGATGCCTCAATGCATCTATCCAAGAGAGAGTAAAATTCAGAATGGTAGGCAGCAGCCTCAGTTACAGGATTTGCTGGGGAGCTGTATTGTGATTTCCAATAAGATCAGTAAATAGTTAGGAACTGGTTTTGGAGTAGTCCCTGAATGTAAAGAAGTTATTAGGGGCCACAAATTAGGTTTTCATAATGAAGATCACAGAAAGATGGTCAGATTTGACTAGGGAGGAGATAAGTGGAGTGATCCAATTAGAAGAAATATTTTCAAGAAAACGATCAATAAAATTAATACCTCTGGTGTGTAGGGGGGCAACTTGGTCATGTGTTTTTGCATTACAAAGTCCAAATATCTGTTGGCATATTTGTGGTTGGTAGTAAACATTTTCCACTTTATGTGCAGATAGTTCGTCATTTGGTTCGACTGTTAACATTTCTAACTGGTCAAATGCAATTATCATGGTAAGTATCTCACAATTATACTTTATCACTGACTGTAACCAAACTTTGTTTTGCTTCCACTTGGCAGGCTTCAGGTGTTAGTAATTTATAACTGGCAGTCAATGGGCTGTTATGATTTTCATACATGAGGGTGCAATAGTGGAGAGAGTTATCATTATCTCTGAAAAAATGTACTCTGTTTACCAAGGCGGAGGAAAAGATATATTAACAATGCATGATCCCTAGGATACAGATGCAAATGTTATAAAGGAATCAGGTTCATCAGTGCTTACAACTGAAGTGCATTCTGCTTCCACGCCATTTAGTCTGGGGATCATATTTATTACTGACGGTTTCTAAGATGAACTGTTTCTTCACACTAGGGTACAGAGAAGAGTACATTCATAACTCATAAAAATGGCAGAGAACTGATGGCTGCAACTATTATCACAGCATACTTGTTTTGAAAAGCTTGTTAAAAATTATAGTAGTAGTAAGTCTTAAAAAATGTTTTTCAGGTACCAGAAACCTTTGAAGATGTTGCAGTTGACTTTTCAAGTGAGGAGTGGAAGTTGTTGAGCAAAGGGGAGAAACGGCTACATCGCGAGGTGATGGTACAGAACTATGAGCACATGCTGTCAGTAGGTAAGGAGGATGATCTGAGGAAGGCATTGGTGTAGAACATTGTTACATGGTACCAGTAAGTAAGAAGGCTGGTCCCAATCGACCACTGGAAGGTAATGGTGCAGACCTATGTTTACATGGTGTGAGTAGGTAAGGTGGTGATAGTGCAGCGCTCAAGAATGCCACCTTTTCAGATGCACAAAATTTGGGTATTTCTCACTGAAACAAGATTTTGCAAGGCAGTATAATCCATAACCAATGAACAATATTTACTTTGATTGTATTACTAAAATAAAGACAAATCAATGTAGAGTTTTGGTTGCTTGTTTTATTATATACTGTATTACAATATTTCAGATATATATCCATATGATTTTCTGCAATATTTACAGTAGAGTCAAAAATAGTTTTTCTCCTAAAATTTCAGTACATTTGCCATTTTTCATGTTGTTTTGCAGGACACAACTGTCCTAATCATGACTGTCCTGCAAAAAGAGGAATGGGTGGTAACTATAGCAGAGCTCTGAGTACATGGTGCCAATAAATATGGAAACTGGTCCCAGAGCTACACAGGGAGGTGATGGTATAGAAGTATGATCACATAGTGTTAGTAGGCATGGAGGACAGCATCAAGAGTTACACCAGGAGGTGATGAAGCAGAATTAAGAGCACAAGGTGTAAGTAGGGAAGGTGGATGGTCACGTAATTGCACCAGGAGGTGATGATGCATAACTATGCGCTAAAGCATTCATTAGGTAAAAAGAGAAGGTCCAAAAGCATCCAAGACGAAAGTAGGAACTCAACAGCAAAAGTTAATCTGTTTATTCAATAAACCAGATATCAAGTAAAAAATCCACATTAACGCTCTTAACAAACAAATTGCGTTTTCGTCTTTTCCAAGAATGACTTCATCAGATAATAGTCCAATTAATTAATTAAGTTCGTCTTTACCAAGAATGACTTCATCATTTTTTACTTGATATCTGGTTTATTGAATAAACAGATTAACTTTTGCTGTTGAGTTCCTACTTTCGTCTTGGATGCTTTTGGACATTTTTCTTGGTATGTTTTGGATTGTTTTTGACTTTTAAAAAGAGAAGGTCCCAGAGCTGCATGAGGAGGTGATGGTTTAGAATCAGGAGGTGATGGTGCATAACTATGCGCTAAAGCATTCATTAGGTAAAAAGAGAAGGTCCCAGAGCTGCATGAGGAGGTGATGGTTTAGAATGTGAACGCGTGTTGTGGTCCCAAAGCTACACAGGTATGTGGTCCTGGACAACTGTGATACACAGGGTCACACAATAAGGAGAGTGGTCCCACATCACACAAAGGGATGATGATACACAACTGTGAGCACATAGCGTCAATAGATAAGAAACATGTTCCCAGAGTTACAAAGGAAGGTAATGTTGCCAGGAGGTGAGTTGGAAATTCACTGTATTACACAGAAAGGTGACAGCATAGAACTACAATTTTACCATATATGGCCGTAACCCTCTGCACATGCCCACGTGATGCATTAGCAGCTGAGCTGGTAGGAGATATCAGGCCAAGGAAAACTGAGTGAAAAAAGTAATATGTTTTTCCTTTCATTTGTGTTCAGCTGCAATCAGTCTGTTTGGTCTCATAGCTTAGGAATGTGTGATTTTTACCTTTTTGAATGTAAAAGAACAGGGAATGTCTTTTGAAGTGTGCTACATCTGCAGACTTGGTGTATTTGTAACAAAAAAATATGAAAGACCAGGGAAATCTCTCTCTCTCACTTTTGTAATGTAAATGCTGTACTCTGTAAAGAGCTTAGTGGCTTGCATTTCATTAAGACACCAGGGTGCAGTCAAGGAAAGGAAGTAAACTTGGATATGTCTTAGAAATTCCTTTTGTAGGACTGATGCAACTAGCCTTTTGTTCCAGGCCAGCAGCAGGAAGACGATGTCATGTGATGAACATTGGGGGCTGGAGAAAAGCATTGTTTATAAAAGGATATGCTATGCTATGAGGTAGAATAAGATGCCATCTTTTTTCTGGTGGTCCCATCTGTCAGTACTAATTAGTAATATAATTAACTTATGACATTTAAGGACAGTATTTATGTAGTAAACTTCAGCTAGGGGGAACTTGGATGGGACATCTGTATTTTACAAGCTGCACACAATCAGTCATACCCTGCATGCACACCTACATGCAGTTTGGAGGATTGCCAGTTCATATATGGCGTATCTTTAGCATGTGACAGGAAAGTGAAACATTCAGCAAAAGCCCACACAGAGACTCAGAGGACATGTAGACTCCACACAGAAGGCAACATCTGTTAACTAGACTGAACTAGACTGATTAACCAATCAGTATGACTCAGCAGTGCCAGTCTCTGTGTCACTGAACCCCTTCATATAAATAATAGCATTATGTATATGTAAATCTAGTAGGTGTTTCTCAAAACATTTAATAGTGGGTTACCTGCTATAGCAAATAAGGGTACCAGATAAGGGACAATAGGGTCTTTATCCAACTGTATAGTAAATGGAGGTTTAACTTGCAATTACCTTTGCTGTTGCTGAATTACTGGCATTTAAGTAGTGTCATATTTGAAGGTTTTCATGTTAGAAGGCTTAGGATGTAGTGGAACCTCTATGAAGGATATATTTTGGCTGAGCTACTATGGTCTACACAACATGTTAGTCACTGTAGCTAGTTCATTAGCATTAAATCTATATACCCTTATTTGGTATTCACCTTCTTTAAGGTATAAAATACATATTTCTGATGTAGCATGTGACAGGAAAGTTGCATTGATTACTTAAATGCATCCTTAGCACAGTACTATGCATGCCATGAAATATTTGCATCAAAATGAAACTTATGTACACATTTAACAACATATCAATAAATTATTTTTGTTAGTCTTAACAATTATTTGTAACTCTGCAGTCTAATCTAGTTGATAAATTTAGACATTAACTGAAGTAAATCAGTTGTTTCTTAATTTTTGCCCATTAGTAGCTACACTGGTGGGAGATTAAGTGTCTGTAATGAGGTATTTTTGTGTTCCAAAACTGCAGGATGACCATCCATCCACATAATTTTTACTAAGACTGTTTCTCACTTGATTCTTCACTGTTCGGATACTTCTGTCCATTTGCCCACTAGACTGTAGACAGTATGAACTGGATGTTCTATGTATGGATTTCCATTCAAACATAGATCTCTCAATTCCTGACTAGTATGTTGTGGACCATGATCAGATATGAAAATATTCGAATTCTTCATCTTAGTTTTGACTTTAATGTACCAGTTACACTTGCACTTCTTGTATCCATTTGCTTATTTTAGGGAATATGGAATAATAGTCCACCGTATGGGATATACTCTTTTTCAATTAGAACAAATTTGTGCCCACTCTGACTCATAGATAATATAGCACTGGATTATGCTAGGATTTTTTTATGGTATGCTTTTTAGGTGGCACATTTTATTTGACTTGACATTCTGGCCAGTTCATCTCTTGCTCATTTTTTTCATAGTTTATTATTGCAGATGTGATTTATGGGTCCTTTCCAGCATTTGTTTATTTAGCCTTGGACAGTACTTTTTTGATTACATGAACAATGAGGCCTACATTTATAATAAATGAAGCTGGACTGCATGTTGTCCTGCTCCGATGAGCTGATTTGTACTGCAGTGTGATTTACTGATTTATAGTCATCATAGCCATATTCCCAAAAGGGCAGCACCTCATTACCCAGGAATTTGCAGGATTATGGCTTGTCCACTGTGCTTTGGAACAACTAAGAAACAGAGTACCTGTTACACTAAGAAGACAACAGACAGGTACTTATTTCTAGTCCAAGGACACACACACACATATGCACACATACTCAGGCTGACACAATAACCATTCATGTACAGGCACTCAGTCATGCACTCCCATTCGCACACAACATGATTTACTTACCTTGGCTGCCTGTAAAGGGTTAAGTGGTTCAGATTCATCCAACACAGGTTCCACCACTGATAAGCAAAATTATACAATTCTTCCTCTAAAACGTGCACGCTGATTGGCCAGCCCCACCAGCGTGCCCGTTGTAAATCCCTCAATATACTAACGGAAAAAGGTCCGGTCGCCCGGACTTTTTCCGTTAGTATAAAACACTGTCTCGCTATGTTAAAAGAGTTTAACATAGCAACACAGGTTTAAAAAAAGCAACGCAGATCTCCGTTGCTTTTTTTAAAGCTGTCTCGCTATGTTAAACTCCTTTAACATAGCGACATGTAAAGCAACGGAGATCTTGCGATCTCCGTTTTTTAAACCTGTTCGCTATGTTAAATGGGTTTAACATAGCGAGACAGCTTTAAAATAAGCAGCGGAGATCTCCGTTGCTTATTTTAAAGCTGTCTTGCTATGTTAAACCCATTTAACATAGCGAGACAGTAAAGCAACGGAGATCTTGCGTTCTCCGTTGCTTTTGCCCACAGCTCTGATGTACTGTGTAGGCATGCGCAGTACATCAGAACTGCCGCGGAATACCAGACAGCTGCAGAAGGGCAGCAAAGAGGCATTATACAATGCCATTATTTAAGAAAAGTAATTATTTCTTTTCTTAAATAATGTCATTGTATAATAGCAATAACCCACTTCTGGGTGTGGGTAATGCGATTAACCACGGTTGTCTTTGTTTGGTCCCTCGGGCTTCGCCCTTGGGACCAAACCACGCCAACCGTGGTTAAATCCCGCATTACCCACACCCAGGCGTGGGTTATTGCTATAGTATGCACCACAAAAAATATAGCACCCACTTCCATTCCCTGCCCAGCGCATGTATAGTTAGAGCATACATAAACCCTGTGCAATACTTCACAAGTTATGTATCTGTGCTGGAATGGTCATTTAGACAGACCCCTTCTATAGATACCACATCAGCATGTGGTACTTTTATCATTATTAACTAAAGTGCACAGTGACAGTTCTTGGCAGAAATGGGGAGGGGGTCTAGTCTTGTGAAATATGAAAGATTGCTTGCACTTACCTTGCATACTTCATAACTAACTGAAAACTAGCCAGAATTATTTTTTTAATGATGATTTGTGCCTTGAACACTTTTTAATTGTAAAATATTTTAGCAATTGAAATTCTAAGTTAATGTCAATACACCTTTGATTTTTTTTTCTTATTTTTAGTGCTTTTGATGTTTCAGAAGCATTTTTAGATTTTTACTTGTCAAGTATTTTTACTTTCAAAGTACCGGCAGTTTATTTTTGTATCTATGTTCAACAACCTGTGCATGTTTTTGAAAGCACTTGGCTTTGCTTTTACACATCTTTGAAAATTCCCTTTTTAGATTAGATTTTGCAGGAATTATTAAATGCTGAATAGTTCCTCTTTTCACTCATATACCCACATCTACTGCAACATTGAATTAAAAGTGTGCTTAGTCTCCATTGTGTATTTTAATTCTTTCAAGGTTCTTTGCTGTATGCATTCCTTTTCTTATGTTTACTTTGATATTTGACTCAGTTTTTTTTTCTTACAGTTAATTTTTTTCAGTGGTTCACTATTAATTTCACTTGATCTGCACACATCACACCTTTTTATAAGGTCAGATCTGGTTCTCTTATAATCCTACCCTTTTTTACCATTTTTGTTTCACAAATTATTTTGCTTATTATTGTGCAGTTTACCAACTTCCCATTTGATCTTGGTAACATAATTATCATTATACAATGACCACCCCATTAATATTCAAAAATGTGCATGCTGATTGGTCAGCATGCACGTTGTAAATCCAAGTTATAGTAATGGAAAAAGGCCCAGTCGCCCAGACTTTTTCCATTAATATAACTCTTACAGCAACACTGTCTTGCTATGTTAAACGAGTTTAACATAGCGAGACAGATTTAAAAAAAGCAATGGAGATTCTCCTTTGCTTTTTTAAAGCTGTCTCGCTATGTTAAACCCATTTAACATAGCGAGACAGTTTGCAAAAAGCAACGGAGATCTTACTTTCTCCATTGCTTTTTTCAAAACTGTCTCGCTATGTTAAATGGGTTTAACATAGCGAGACAGCTTTAAAATAAGCAACAGAGATTCTCCTTTGCTTTTTTTAAAGCTGTCTCGCTATGTTAAACCCATTTAACATAGCAAAACAGTTTGTAAAAAGCAACGGAGATCTTGCTTTCTCTGTTGCTTTTTTCAAAACTGTCTCGCTATGTTAAATGGGTTTAACATAGCGAGACAGCTTTAAAATAAGCAACGGAGATTCTCCGTTGCTTTTTTTTAAGCTGTCTCGCTATGTTAAACCCATTTAACATAGCGAAACAGTTTGTAAAAAGCAATGGAGATCTTGCTTTCTCCTTGCTTTTGCCCACAGCTCTGATGTACTATTTATTTCTTAAATAATGTCATTGTATAATAACAATAACCCACGCCTGGGTGTGGGTAATGCTGGATTTACCCATGGTTGGCTTTGTTTGGCCACTCGGGCTTCGCCCTCGTGACCAAACCACACCAACCGTGGGTAAATCCAGCATTACCCACACCCAGGCGTGGGTTATTGCTATAATAATCTCTGTAGAGCTTTGTGAAATTATAAAGAGCAAACATCTAGTAAGTATCAGTTTTTGGAGACTAGCAATAAATACAGACTTATTTAATACTTTAAGTGCTACTATTTTTGTTCCTTTTCTTTGAGAAAAGTAAATTGTTAAACACCTTTATGGCTTTTTCCTGGGCATTGTGAAGGAATATAGAATATTGAATCTTTTTATGCATTTTACCTAATTTGCTTATAGTGTAGAGTAAATTAAGGTTTTTGGATCCAGAGCTTTTATTTGTTAGTCATTTTTTGAAGCTCAAGAATTCTAGAAGCAGACAATTGAACCATATATCTAATAGGGATTCTACATCTGTAGACATAGAGTCATAGCTCAAGTCAGCAAGTATATTTCTTTACAATTAATTATTTTGCAGATATTTGTTTGGTGATACAATCTAGTTCACATCTGGCACCATGTTGCATTAGGTGCCTTCATAAATAGCACACATCTATAGGAGATGTCTAACATCTGTAAGGGTTATATTTAAACTGAATCTTTTCTATACCATGTTATCTATATTTTGCCTCACCTTAGTAATGCACGGTAACCCTAACCCTTCCTTTTCCCTTAACCCTAACCTAACACTTTACCTTAGAAAAACCCTTTCTGTAACAGTGACATTTCACAAGACATCTGAAGCATTCACTGCATCCATATAACACAGACACAGACACACACACAGACACACACACACACACACACACACACACACACACACACATATACACACGCACGCGCGCTCAAAACATTACATCTAAATTCTTACCTTACCCCTACTCTAACGTAACCCACAAAAACTTGCAAGTGTGCAAATACACACATGCACACACACTCTGTCTTAAACCCTACATATACTCAAAACCGCAAACAGTCACACACACTAAATCTATCCCCTTATCTGATCCCTACTGTAAACCTAATGCACACATACTCAAAAATGCAACCATCCCACAAACAATTACACTACCCTGCTTCACCAAATCACAGAACTTTGATAGTAAATTATAGCAGTGGCTCAATATATTCAGCATTTACAACAGACTTTAATACAGGTATGTCCTAATGATATGATTATAGTAATAGTGTAGTGCTGGTAGTGACTATTAGAGCATGAGTATAGGTATAGTGGGTGAGAAGAGCAGAAGAAGTGGTCACAAAAATGTATAAGTTGAAGTAAAGAGGAAGAGGATATTGGGTGATGAGAGAGAAAAGAGCATGTTGCTAAGATGTGAAGATGGAACTGGTAAGAGGAGAAGAAGGTTAGTGCAGAGTGAGAGTAGGAGAGGGAAGGTATTGCAAAGGTAAGTGGTATAGGTGCAGGGATGGTTGCTGAAACCTGAAGGGGATAAAGGGTGTAGGAAGTTAAATAGAGTAGGTAGAGTAGAAGAGGAAAATGTAGGCTAAAGCTTTGTTCGTTATGATAAGGTAGATAACGTAGGAATATACAATGTTGTCTTAAATTCCTCTAGTGATGTGAACATCCTCCAAGATGGATTTACCCAAACTAATGACTGGTGCCAGAAGCATGGCCTCAAAGTGAATGCCAAGAAATGCATCATTATCTCCTTTGGGGAAAATGTCATCCCCACTAATTATCACATTAATAACAATGTACTAAGCATGCAATCAGTTGTGAGGGACTTGGGTACCCAGGTTGATAGCAACCTGACTTTTGACCACCATGTTGCTTCTGTTGTACGGAAGGCTTTCTACATGGCCCACCTCATAAATAAGGGTATTTCATCTAGGAGCAAGGAGGTCATAACATCCTGTACTCCTTCCTTATCAGATCCATTATCGAGTACAGTGGCTCCTTCAGCATGTACCTTACCAAGCATATGCAGCAGCTGGAGAGGCCACAAGGGATCCTGACCAGGAAAATCCAGGGTGTCAAACACCTGTCCTATACAGATAGGCTAAAAGCCCTGTCCTTCTACTCAGTCTCATACAGACTGCTCAGAGGTGACCTGTGTCTAGCATACAAGGCCATTTCAGACCCAGCCTTGATGGAGTTGCTGCATATCCATAAGACAAACTCCACTCATGTAACCCACATGCTAGGCCTTAACCTGGTCTGTGGCATTAATAGAACTTGTTGGCAGGATAGATTTGTGTCCCAAAGACTCCGCCATCTGTGGAAGAGACTCCCTCTCCATGTCAAGCAGAGTGCCTCTCTAGCCCTCTTTAAGAGGAACATGGATGACTGGGATCCCACCTGTGTCCCTGTTGGACAGGGGAAACAGGTGCTGACTTTGAGAGAACATGGGCGAAATTCTTGGCTAGGCTTATAAGTGCAAATAGCCTAGTATCATCCTATGAACCTATGAACCTAACAGAGGTGGAGTTATGAAAATGGATATTAATCATGTTTATCAAAACAGTGCCATTAATTGCTTTTTTATGTGTTTTTTTAAAGGATTTTCTGAGTCTTATAGCAATGAAATAGATCTATGTCCTGAGGTGTTTTATTCCAACATTTGGTCCAGTTTTAGCATATACTGTTTCAGTGGAGGCTAAAGTGAAGGGTAATGTGCTAACGAGATTAATGCCAGTAGATCTGAGAGAGTAGGAAATGTTCCTGAATTGAAGACATTGTCTAAGTAAAGGACAGTAACATTCATTAATCATTTAAAGGTCAACATATTGAGTAGAAAGGCTACTGTGTCTTGTTGCCTTGTACTGAAAGCCAGATGTATTTTAAGGGTGATGCAGTGGTGTTCATAAAGGGGGGGCTTGAATAAGTCAAGTATAATATTTTATTTTCATTCTTCTGGAAAAGCTGTGTATTTCAAGGGAAGCATAAGATTTTGAATGGTAGGGGAGTAACACATTGATTGTTATAGCTCACACTGCTTTATTTGTTAGTAGCTTAGAGTTGTTTAATAACTTTCTGTGAATGAGTTTCTACAAAAGGGAGAAAGGAGAGAGTTTGATTTAGTAGAACACCTCACAATTTTTGTTGATTTTCATATGGGAGCTGTTGATGATAGGGGTCATAAATGTGTGGGAGATGTACTGTAGCAAGGCACCTGCTTGTCCCAGATATAATGTATGCAGATCTGTTAGTATTTAAGGGTGTTATTAGAGCACATCTAGTTCCATCTTAGGCTAAATTCACTTTGTAGTGAAGTGTTATTTTCATTTTGAAAGGATGATGCCCTGGTGAGAACAATATCTTCAGCTGAGAAGATGAAGTTTAGGTAAGGTATACCCCCTGTGAGGTACTTAATGAATGAGGATAGCAGCGGTGGTCCAAGAAGTAATCTCAGAGGAACGCCTGTGGAGGTCAATAAAAGGATGAAATTGCTGTTGTCAGATTATGTTGAGAAGGGCCTGTCTGTTAAGCAGTTTGTGAACCATGTGCAGACCTCATTATATAAACTGCACTTTTTAAGCTTCTGAAGTAATATGTTGGGGTCAACACAATCAACTGCTCTTTTGAGATTTATGAAAATTGCTGCAGGAAGCTTACCCTGTTCAAAGTTGTTGTAGATGATACTAATAACTAGACACGTGACTGTTGAAGTGCTCTATTTTGATCTAAAAACATGCTAAGTGTCAGAAAGAATATTGTATTGGAAGATGTAATGCAAAATTTGCTTGCATACTAATCTCTCCAAGAGTTTATCCAAAGGATCACGGTTGGATGTTGGACTAGAATCATCAGCTGCTTTTGGGGTAGCAACTTTTAATAATGGTTTTATGAGTTCTGTTGTGAATAGGCTAGAACCCAGCCCACTGCAAAGAGAGAGGTTAAATATGTGAGCCAGTGGTGCTGTAATCTGCTGTGTACATAGTTTCAGTAGTAGAGGGTGATTGTTGTAGAAGTGTGATGTTGAATTATTAGGAAATTTTTCAAGCTTTTCATAGGTTTATAAGGGAGTAATGCTGCGGTGGTGCAGCGGTAGCATTGTTGCCTCACAGCAAGAGGTTCTCCCGTTCGATTCTCGGCTGGAGTGCAGGGAGTGCCTTCTGTGTGGAGTCTGCATGTCCTCCCCGCAGTTGGGTGGCATTCGAAAGACATGCGTAAATGGGCGTGCCTTTGTTGAAGGTTAGACATTGAGCTGGCACCCCGGCGTTCGTGAAAATCTACTGCCAATCATTAGCAGACTGGAGTTCCGCTGTGGCGACCCCCAACAGGGAAAAGCCGAAAAGACAAACAACTAGGCTAGCAACCACTGGGGCTTTAATAAGCCTAACAATGCATCAAAAGTGTATCCTACAAGTGATTTGAGTATTACTGGTTTTTGTTATAGTGTATATGTAAGCCAGGGTATGATTTACAGACTTCTAGTGTCCATTAGAGACATAGATGCTAGACCTGAGGTAAATTTCTAGTTTTCTATACACTGGTCGAGGTTATGCTTGATTAGGCTTAGGGAAGAACTCTGCTACACATGCATGAGCTATCTATTCCAGAGGAGGAGAATTCTCTGAGACACATACCTGTCCCTTCAGCATGTTTTTTTATGTCACAAGCAAACTTCAAATCCTTAGACTGAGTAGTTTTGATGGTACTGGTTTTGCAGATATGCAAAAGATCCATCAAAGAGGTATCCAAGGCTGTTTTGTATGCCAGACACACTTCATGTCACAACAGTCTGTAAGAAACTGAGTATAGAGATAAGGCTTTGAGTCGATCAGCATAAGATATGTTGCTTATACCATGTATTGTTTTTGTTAGCAGCCTTTGTGGACATTACAGTTGCTGCATGTGTCTGGTCACATACTGAAGGAGGAGTTGCACTCAATAATGCGTCTGATGAGGGACAAATATAGTGGAACAATGAACTCCTTGGACATAGATGCCATGCCCTTACTTATACGTTGGGCAACATAAAATTATTTCCTTACTGTCTTACACACATTGGTCAAAAGCCAGATTACTGTACCACATACATCCCCAAATCCTGACTACTGGGTCCACTCTTAGGGGTGTGTTATCAATGAGGTAGTGTCCTAGTGTAGCCGACTTCCCAAAGGGTGCTATTATGCATTTCTTGGCATTGACATTTAAGCAGTGGCTTTGACACCAGTCATTTGTCTGTGTCAGTCCTTCCTGTAGTGTGTTAATGTCTTTGGGGAATTCCATGATTACGCTTAGTTTTTAATCATCTGCATCTTGGTCAGCCAGAGGCTTTTGACACCGTATTTGACTTCCAAGAAGTAAATGGCAAAAAGGAGCTGGCCCAGCACAGAGCCCTGTGCAACTAGTGACCAACCTCTTTGCTAGTTTTACTCATTACCTTTACCACTGGACCCCCTGTCATTGTCAGTGCAGTACCCATAAAGTTATGACTGTTTTCAATCACCATTTCTTTCCTGGTTTTGTTTGTTTTCCTGCCAAGGAGTGTATCACACAACTAATTTGTTTGCAGTTAACAGCATTCTTTAGAGTCTCCTTGCTTGTTTTTTGTTTAAAACTTTCATTTAGTGTCTCACTGCTGTTTTTCTGCTGTAGTAAACATTTCTGCATTGTTTTTTTTTTTTGTTTTGTTTTTTTTTTGCCTAAAATAGTGTAGCTAGTAGCTGTAGCATAGTCCAGACTCAGGGTTGCTGTTTCTGGGCCTGGTTCTTTGTTTGTAGTGTAGTGGCTGTTTGTTCTAAGCACATTTTCCAGAACCCCTTGGATTAGAAAGCGCCCTTCTGCACTCTAGAGAGAGAATTATGATTGGTCTCTGGCTGGTAAAGGTTGGTTGGTCTAGGGCTTGAAGTAAGCACCTCATTGGTTCGTTTGAGCTTTTTTTAAAGTTCTTTTAAATTTTAACCATCTGGTATTTAACCCCTACCCTTGAGTGGGTTTCTGCCTGTTTGCTCATCCCACAGCCTCCCGGACTGCTGCACAATTGTGCACCATAGCCAGACAGATAATTTCAGCAATTTTTCCCTTAGATATTTGTATTCCAGCAGTGTAGTTTCTCATCTTTAGCACATTTCCGGGCACAGAAGCAGTACTAGTGAAGTTGCGTATGCTCCCCATTGTAATAATGGCCTCAAGAGTTTTTCTGAGGCCCCACTCTACCTACTAATGTTGCATTAATCCTAGCCTCTGAGGTATTAACACAACTCGCCCAATAGTTATTCCTATGTGTGACCCCTTTCCCACCATATTCCTGTTTCTGACCATATAAATTCACCTAGCACTATGAGCGGGTTATTTCCCATAGTTTCTCCAGCCAGCTTGGTCGACATGGACATCCTGAGGCAGTGTAGCAACTGCCTCATGTACAGAGATAACCCTCTACTTTTAGTCCACACAAACTCAATATGTGTGAGAGATGCAACTATATTAAAAACCTTGAATCAATGCTCTGTCGCACACCAGTCAATATCTGTGACACTGAGCAGGTTGCCAGCATGCACACCTCACCACCTACTCCACCCAAACCCACATCATACATACCTACATATGCAGAGGTCCTCACCACAAACTTGCCTAAACACCAGAGACCTCCTGAACACAAACACAAGCACAGTCTACATAATACTTCCTCTGCAGAACACAATACACACATTAGCTCATGCACCACTGTCTCACCTGTCAAGCCCATAAGGCCAAACACTAAACCTAACATATTAGACGTAGGAGACTCCATCATGAGACACACCGATGTCCCTCTCACCAGGCTGAATAAGTCATCTGTCAGGTGCCAGAATCCGCCATATCACACATGCACTCAAGGCTCTCAATAACAGGTACCATTATGACTCTGTCATAGTCCATGTTGGTGTGAATGACTTGAGACTTACCTCTGGAAATATACGAAGAAAGACATGACTGAGCTCATGGACAATGTGTCTCAGGCAGGTATGTCTTTAGCATTAAGCAGCATTTTACCTTCACCTAGAATGATGCTTCAATACAAACAGAAGATGATTGACTTCAATAATTGGCTTAGTTTTTGGTGTCATTCTAAGTGGATCCAGTATCTGTCAGCTTGGAATGACATGATCGACAGACCTCAATACCTTGCCAGAGATGGTCTTCATCTGTCACCCTGGCTACTGGCTAAAACTTTTTCCACCCCTATAGTGGTTTTTTAGGAAGTGTCACAAAGACAAAACTCCTGACATAAAAATACCAACCAAAAACAACCTCAAGGTCATGTTGCTAAATGCTAGGAGTCTTAACATGAAACTGCACTCACTGGAAGCAGTCCTCACCCTGGAGGATGCACACATTTGGACAGTCAAGGATACCTGGTTTAAGGCTGTGGAGAGCACCCCAGCCATAATGGGTTACACCTCCTTCCACGTGTTCAGACCACAAACTGAAGCCATTAAAACCAAAGGAGGCAGTATATTAATATTCATTAAAGATAAGTACACCTCCAGATTGGTTAAACAGTATGATTCCCTGGAGATACTTCAGGTGCAGTTAACTGTTGGTAGGACACCTTTTCAAGTCATTCCCAGCTACAGGACCCCCTCCATGAATCAGGACACCCACTCTGCCTATTTGGATCAACTTGATTCTATCAATATACATCTTAACACCATAGTTTTGGGTGACTTTAACTACCCTAGCATTGACTGGGTGAATTACTCATGCTCAAACTCACCTGCCCAAAGGTTTCTCAACTTTGTCAACTCCAGTGCCCTGGACCAGCTGGTTGACACCCCCACCAGGGGTGCCAACATCCTGAACCTGGTGCTTACAAATATGGGAGACCACTGTAGCTCCCCCACTGTGAGTTCATCTCTGGTGAGATCTGACTACAAATCAGTCTCATTTGAGGTAATTGTCACACCTGACCCTCCCCAACTAGACTAAAAAACTTCTCCAAAGCAGATTATAAACTCTTACGGGATGGTATAAATAGCTTCATTGCACCTCAGACGGAACCAGTAACTATGCCAAGCTCTACACCAATGCCCTATACAAGCACCTGTATAACTGCATTGATTTGGCAGTACCTGTTAGGACAAGCTCTTCAAGAAAAAGCAAACCTGCCTGGTGGACAACCACCATTAACGGGCTTTACAATAAAAGGAAGAAACTGCTGTCCAAGAGTAAGAAGAAGCGGGCTATAAACTGGAGACACTCCCTTCTCAGCTTAAACAAGCAAACAAGACTTCTTGTGAAGTCTTTCAAGGCAAACTATGAATCTAAGTTAGCTTCCTCAACCAAAGACAACCATAATGCATTCTTTAGTTACATCCATAACCTAAAAAGTAAGGCTCAGATTTGTACCAAACTGGTAGTTAATGATAACACATACGCTGGGCTGGTGGACATAGCTAACCTGCTAGACAACAGGTTCAGTGAAAACTTCACTCCCACATCCCCACCACACATACTTCATGACATCCTTACCTCCTCTCCCCTACCTTGTATCTCTAAAGAGCCGGTTCTAAACGCCCTCTCTAAGGCCAAAAACACAGCATCAATGGGACCTGATAACATCCCAGGCTGCATCCTACATGGGCTCAAACAAGAATTAGCATCGCCACTGGCTACTCTTTTCAATCACCAGCAAGGAAATTGTTCGGCAGACCACCACGGCACCACGATGCAACTATTAAAATCACAAATTTATTGAGTAAAACTGTAAAATGCAGGAATAAAAATCGGTCCAGTAAGTGTTTTCGGCTGATATAGCCTTCTTCAGATCATATGTGAATCCTACTACAGATTCTATTTAAAACCCAGATGCCCAATCACAAATGTGGGGTGGACTACATATGCAAATGCAGATTCATAGTCTTAGTATTGATTGGAAGCATAGCAGCCAACTGCAGTTCTAAAAATTAGTCAGCAGCCAGTAGTGAAGCATTCAGTGGTAACTTTGCTATTGGATAAGCTTCTTAGTTTTAACCAATTGTTTTCTTAGACATGTATTCCTGTGGTGATATGTTACTATAGGACTTATTGAGTCCAATCATCCTGTTGTGGCTCATTGCCATGGCAACAGAAAGTGTGTGTGACAATTGGTATTAGCAGAGACAGCAAATATGGCTGCTGGAAGCTTTGTAGCAGCAGTAAGTAAGAAATACTGCATCATGATAAATAAACTTTCTAAGTTACATAGCCTCCTCAGGGCCCAATCCTTAGCTTCCTTGCTTTTAAGATAGGTCTTAATGGCACTACACTGTTTAAGCCTGGAGGACAATGTGCTCTTAAATTAATAATCCAGTTGATTTCTCTAATTTCTGTCCGATTCTTTATATCACCTTCTCTTAGACTAGGTTGAATACATTCCAGGACTTTAAATTAAACACATGTTGGATTATGAACAATGTGAATAGCAAGCACATTGTTTAAATCAGCATTCCTTATGTCTCTCAAATGGCGTAGAGTCCGATCCTTGAGGTGCTGATCAGTTTTTCCTACATAGAAAGCATGAGCAGCAAGATGCCATATAGAGAAGATGTTGACTAGTACAATCTGCAAATATATCAAAAACATGGGTACTATTGAGACAGGGTGAATAAAGTATTACTGCTGTCAATGTGAGTATAAGCTTTACAACAATGGCATCTGAAAGTGCCTTTTCTTACCAAGGGTGTCTGGTGACTGAAGCCATCTTTATTATATAAGAGGCTTTTGATGTTCCATTTATACTTGTACAAGAACCTACGATATTTTTAAACCTCTCATCAGCAGTCAATATAGTCCAATATTTTCTAATGGTGTCACACACCTGTTTATTATCAGTACTGTATGTCAAAAGACAATTAAGTTGTGAATTACTGTTCTTATGTTCACCAGAGGATGGAATGGTCAATTGTTCAGTGTAGTAGGGATGGCCCTTAATGCTTCTCATATTCTTAAGGTCAGTTGTCAACTTGAGATCCGACTCTTTGTAGCCTTTTGCACGTAAATTAGAGTGCAATTCGTCACATTCTGTTACAAAGTCAACCTCTGATGTGCATAAATGTGAGACCCTTGTGGCTTGATTTTCAAAGATATTCTTAAAGATATGGTTGGGGTGCATACTCTGGCAATGTAGGTAGTGGTTTCTCCAGGTGCTCTTCCTATGGAGACAGGTCTGTATGCCAGTTTCTTGATGCAGCATCACCTTTACATCAAGAAAATCAGTAACTTCTTTGGAGTAATTGACTTTAAATACAAGAAACTTAGTGGTATTGTTCAGATAGTCAGTAAAAGAAATCAGTTGGCTAGCATTCCCTTTCCATAAAATAAAAATATCATCTACAAAACATCCATAATAGAGTAAGTGTTTATGCCAAGGTTTGGAATCACATATTACCTTTTCTTTCAACAATTGGGCTAATACTATTCAAATAACTGTTAGCACAGGGGGTGCCCATGGCAACCCCCCATATCTGTAGGTAAAGCTCCTGCCCATACACAACGATGTTATTTTCTAGCACCAGCTCCAGCAGGGGGCATATGGGGTCCATAGAAATACCTAGATGTCTGAGGAACCGATGGATAGCTTCAATACCAAATTGATTTGGAATAACCGTAAATAAACTATTGATGTCCATCATTACCAACAGTAAGTCTCTCATATCCTTCAGATCCTTAACCTTATTTCTTAGGTCAGTTAGGAAACTGCCTGTATCCTTGAGCACAATGGTGGCTTGTGTAAGGGCTTTTTTCAACTCATTTTCAATGTACATCGAGAGAGGTTCCATTACTCACCCTCTTCCTGCCACTATGGGCTGTAGCGGAGGATCTATAGGGTCCTTGTGGATCTTAGGAAGTCCACTGATGGCTGGTATGGTAGGATGGATTACTTCAAAAAAGTCATCTAGATCTTTGTTTAGCAGTCTTTCCATGAGTAACTCATATAAGTGACTGTTGAAGCTGTTAATCATCCTGTCAACTTCTTTTATATCTAATTTCTTGTAAGTCTACATATCACACAGTATTAGATTCATCTTCCTTGTATACCATTCAGAGTCCATTACCACAATACCTCATCCTTTGTCAGCCGGTTTAATAACCAGATCTTCTCTTTCTCTAAGCTCCTTGAGGGCATCCCATTCCTGTCATGTCATATTATAGAAGCCGGTTGCCATTTCCTCTTGACTTGGCTAACTCAGTTTCACAAAAATGTATAAATAAGTCTATTGTAGGGTGGTTTACAGGTGTGAAAAGGCTCTGTTTTTTATAACAAGTGGTGGGTTGATCATTCCCTGATCCAAAAACTGACCTAGGGTGATATTTCTTCCAAATAGCCTTAGGTCTGTAACAAATTCATTCAAACCAGATGATAGTGCTGGTATAAAACTCAGACCCTTGGTATGGTGGACCCCAGCCATAAACAAACTATACAATAGAAGGAGGAAGCTACTAAATGATAGAGCAAAATCCCAAAAAGGGAAGGCATCACTGATCAGTATTAGCAAAAAACTACGGGCACTCATAAAATTGTCTAAGGCCAGCTTCGAGAGAAAAATTGCACAGGACACTAAGGATAATCACAAGGCTTTCTTTAGTTATGTTAGGAACCTGGGTGGTAATTCCCAGATATGCTCAGAATTAGTCCAAAATGACAAAAAATACACTGAACCCACAGACATTGCCAACATCCTAGCTGACAGGTTCAGTGCAAACTTCTCCCTCCCTCCCACCAAAGGGCAAATATCTATCCCAGCAGAGTGCTGCCCCCTAGACATCTCAGATGCTCAGGTAAGAGCCGCCCTCTCCAAAGCTAAAAACACAGCTTCAATGGGACCAGGCGGTGTCCCGGGCTGTGTCCTACATGAACTCCAAGAAGAGCTAAACCCAAACATAAAACTACTGTTCAGTCTCAGCCTTACTACAGGATATGTGCCCAAAGAGTGGCGTACAGCAACAGTGGTCCCTCTCCATAAAGGTGGTGCCTCAATGGATCCTGGAAACTATCGCCCCATAAGCCTGACTAGCTTGGTCTGCAAAGCTATGGAAAGGATCATCATGGACCTCATAAATAAAGATATTGGGGACCTACAGACACTGGATCCTACCCAGTTCGGCTTTGTTAAGGGCAGATCCTGCCTCTTAAACCTGGTTGATTTCTTTGAAACAGTCACCAAGGCCATTGACGAGGGAAGGTGGTCCACACAGCCTACCTGGACCTCGCAAAAGCCTTCGATACAATACCCCACTCGGGCATTATAAATAAGCTCACCAGCTTAAATATAAACCCCTATGTCACTAGATGGATTGCAAACTGGCTCAAGGACAGAACCCACATGGTTAGAATTGCTGGAGCCATGTCAGACTCCAAACCAGTTACAAGTGGCATCCCACAAGGCTCAGTCCTGGGACCTCTCTTGTTCGGTATATATTTCAGGCCAACACGAAAGGACTGTGGCTGACCAAGTTTGCAGATGACTGCAAACTGGGCGCCATAATCGACTCTCCAGCCAACACAATCATCCTCCAAAAGGGCCACATAGAAACAGACAACTGGTGCCAGAGCCATGGCCTCAAGCTAAATGCCAAAAAGTGTATAGTCATCCCCTTTGGCAAAAACAAAGTGCCCACAAATTACCACATAGGTGGTAATCCATTAAGTACAGAAGAAGTAATTAGGGACCTGGGGACCCAAGTTGATAGCAATCTCTCATTTGACAACCACGTGGCCAAAGTGGTTAGAAAAACATTTTATATAGCCCACCTAATCATGAAGGGATTCACATCTAGATCAGGGAGGTCATTGTGCCTCTTTACTCATCCCTCATCAGGCCCATAATTGAGTACAATGCCCCTTTTGGGATGTACCTTACCAGACACCTGCAGCAACTGGAAAGACCCCAAAAGTACCTCACCAAGAGGATCAAAGGGCTCAAACAGATGCCATATGCTGCCCAGTTAAAGAAACTCCAGCTCTACTCAGTGGCATACCGCCTGTTCAGAGGCGATCTGTGCCTGACGTATAAAGCCATGTCCAACCCGGAATTAATGGACATGCTGCACCTCAGAAAATCCAAATCCCATTGAGCTACGCGCTTGAGAGACTTGAACCTCAGCACTGAAATAAATAGGACGTGCTGGAGGGACAGATTCATAATCCAGGGACTCCCTTCACTCTGGAATAAAATCCCAGTCCCTCATTGACTCTCTTCAAGAGGAATCTTGATGAGTGGATGGGAGATCGTAGGTTTACCCCGGGTATCACTTCTGTGTCACTGTTAGACAGAGGCACAGTATACTAACCTCAAAAAAGGGCATAGCAAAATAAATTTAAAATGGGTGGCGAAAGCCAAACACATTCTGGCTAGGCTTATAAATGCCCTAGGGCAGATAGCCTAGTATGAACCTGTGAACCTATGAACCTATAATGATAGATTTTCCCAACTATCAATAGGCTAAAACATAGTTGTTTCCTAGGTATGTTACCAGGTGTAGTGGATATATCTTTGGCTTCAAGTGTCTGCACAAATGTTTTTATACCCTAGTAAGTTCTTATATCTATATCCAGGAATGGTCCTACCTTTAAGGCATATAAGTAGGAGAATGAGGTTGAACATGTCACAAATTTTAATTTCATTCTGGTCTAATTAGAGTGGTTAAAAATGAATGAGACCAATGTCTTCCCGTGTTGGCTGGGAAAAAGATACTCGCTTTAAAATGGAAATCTAAAGTGCATCTAAACAGGGACTATGTCAAGCAAATCATAAAGGAAACTTACAATGTGTAACTAGCCCTAGGTCATGCAAGGAATAAAATTAGGGTGAAAAATAAACTGACTCATCTATAGTATAAATTGAGGGATTGGCCATGATTTTTCAAGTCAGTGGGGACTTCAGTATCATTTTTTTGTGTCATGTTATGTAACTCACCACTCCCAGCTGCCTAATTCAAATGTGTATCCTGATGACACAGGGGAGGCTGCCACAGGCACAAGGTATAAAGGGGTGCAATTGACAGATACCAATGGTGCAGTACAAGCGTTTAGAAATGAATGATGATACTGTATTTTCCAGACACAGCTGAGGTACAAGTGGTTTGCTAGTTTCTTTTTGTTTTGTTGGTGCAACTCAGTTTAGATTTGGGGGGTACCAGATCAGGCAACTGCAGAGGGTGCCAGATAACCTAGGGCTCTGCAGGTGTTTTAATTAGTTGGTTGTTGCTTCCCACAGGGTACTGGTAGTTCCTGGTGGAAGGTTTCTACATTGTGCTATCTTTCATGCTTTTTATGTATATTGAATCTAGAACCCTTGTTAATTTGTTCATAAGGTTTAGAAATAACTTTGCTCACTTCTTTTACCTTTATGTTTTATCTTGCAGTATGTTCTGTACTTTTGGTTTTGCTATTGAATTTTTAAGTTTGAATAGATTTAACAGCACATTTTTTTTCAAGATTCATAAAGTTTTATGTATGTGTCATGAAGCTATGATTGTACATTCTAATGTACACAATGCATTACAACTCAACATCAAATACAGTTGGTGGCATGGATCTTAAAGTTTATTTACTTTACTTATTTTGTTTATTAATTCGGTAGGTAGGCTGATCCAGGAACTGTTCCAAGCGATCATCTGGGATATATATCAGCATTCACAAAACAAAATTATAATAACAAAAAACAAATGCAGGACAATACAGTACAATAATTACAAAAATTAAAGAAGCAAAATACTTTTGTATATTGCAGTCAGTAGTGTAAAGGATGACTAACAAGGTAGAGTCAAACTATAATTTTTACAAACCAAACTCAAAACACAAATGTAGGAAAAATGCATCGGTTACGTAAGTAGAGAGCAAAGCAGCATCAAGATTACAGATAGCAAAAGAGAAATTAAAAAAGATCATCAGTAAATTGAAATTACAACTGGAGAAAGTATAAAAAAGTAAAGCTAAAAAAAAGATGCAGACATTCTTGGCATGTCTGTTGATTTTTTTTTTTTTACCATAGCATAATTTGGAAATGGGAGTAAAGGACAGAAAGAACAAGCTTTTGATATTGTGGAGTGGTCTTACACATGGCAAATAATGGAATGACATGGATCCGTCATGAAGCTAGCAGAAGGAATAACACGAGCAAATATGGAATGGGTAGGTTGGGATAAGGATAGAAGCCCATACCTCCAAAATTCCTAGCTCAGTGATGGCAGAAGAATCCAGACATGTGTTAAAAGTGCCAACACCCCCCACAAAATGTACACATTCATTTATAGTATTGTTTACTGTCAGAGAAATTGAACTCTTGATAGCATGAAAAGTGAAACCCACATGAATGGAAGTAAACCCCTGCCTATGTCATTGATATGCTCTAGACCAATGTGTTAGCAAGGTATGTCATCATACTTCTCAACTTCTTAGAGCGAGAAATCCAGACAAAGCCATAAATAATGGGGGGACAAAGGCCCACAAATAGGGGCAGTTTTTAAATATTGGTCTTACAGAGACTTAGAATGTTTCTGAAGGTGTTGAAGTCTGCAACTCAAATGTCTGTCATTATTTTCTGACTTCATTCCCCAATAACTTGCCAATTATTTGCCAGATAAATACAATTTTATGAGAAACAGACCAAAAATATGAAGCTTTTAAAATCTGTACATTCTGCAAAAGTCTATAGGTTTAAGAGGTATGTATGCCACAGAAGCACTGGAAGAAAATGTGACTGGAAAATGCATATCAGAGGAACAGAACACATGAAATTAGGACAACAAAAATGTACCTGCATAAGTTTGACTGCTTGTCTTTTTTTCAAGGCAAAGTTTCCAGAATTATGTATTAACAAAGCATGCCGCAGAAGCACCCATAGAAAAGGTGAGTGGAAAACACATTTCAGGGGAATGGAACACATGATAGCAGGATAACAGAAATCCCCTGACATGTGTTTGAACCACTGCCTTTGACAAAGATATTGCATAGACCATGGCAGTAGCAAGTGAAGCCACAGAAGAACATATACTGAAGAGTTCTGAATACACATATTTCAGGGAAATGTTAGAATAATGTGGAAAACTGACAGTGGAACAGTGGAAACATACCAACCAACGGGATTAATACTCATCTGCTTTTGTATTGAAAATGTACACATTACTGCATGTGTAGACTGAGCCATGGAAGCTGTTACATATGCAGATCTGTTTACCATATGTTATATTCAAATGGTACTTAGCACATGATAATTGTTTGTCAGCCTGCTGCAAGGTAGACCTCCACGGATTTGCATCCCTGCCTGCCTAACTAATACTAGCTAAAGCATTTCTCTGTGCTTAAATATGGGCAGCAAAGTTGCTCTCTGCCAACTGTCACATAATGTTTACTGCAGACAGATGAATATTCTTGTTTTATAAACCCTTTGTAGCTATGTTTGTGGCATAATAATGTGCTTCTGATAACATGATGAAGGTGGTTGAAGAAGAAGCTAGACATCAATTGCTATGAACCCCACACATGATTTTCACTTTGATGTCAAAGAAAGCAATGCATTACTAATGACAACCACTAAATCTGTATGATTCTAAGGGATTATTAAGAAAACACATACATGTGATATCAGAAACAGAAATACTTTATTGATCCCACAGGAAATTGCCTATGTTACAACTGTACAGATAAACATAGACACAACTTAGACCAAACACAAATCTTTCATAATTAGATATGATAGATACCATACTCACTTATGTTACACCAGATATATACATGTGATATCAGAATCAGAAATAATTTATTGATCCCACAGGAAATTGCCTATGTTACAACTGTACAGATAAACATAGACACAAATTAGACCAAACACAAATCTTTCATAATTAGATATGATAGATACCATACTCACTTATGTTACACCGCATATATAACAGCAACGCCTGACATAGGTACTCTGTTGACCATAGCCAAAGTGTTCGATGAGTTTGATACCACATATTCTAGTGACATGAAAGTGAGAGCTTTTTGTGTTAATTACCACTCATACTAGGATATGGGTATTGTACATTACGATAGTTTCATTAACATATAGCATATTGCAGAAAGGATAATTGCATTGATGATTAATATTGCACAGAAAAAAGCGATAAAAAGGATGGGGAAAAAACAAACCAGGAGTAAGAGTTTAACATTGCACTATGTGGTCTCCTTCAGTAGTGGGGGTGGTGCTAAGACAGTTGAAGGCATTATAGTGTCTGATGGCTGTGGGCAGGAAGGATTTCCTGTGATGTTCAGTGGAGCACTTTATGCTCATCAGTCTCTTCTTAAAGGAACTTCTCTGTCCATCCACCCCTCTGTTGAGTTGGTGGTTAATATTTTCCATGATGGACTTTAGTCGCGCTAGCATTCTTCTCTCAAACATGGTTTGGAGGATGTCCATTTCTTCTCCAAATTACTGAGCTAGCCTTCTTTACCAATTTATTGAGTCTGTTTGCCTCAGTCTTCTTTACGCTACTACCCCCGCATGTCACTGTGAATAAGATAGTGCTGGCCACTAGAGTCTCATAGAACAGACACAGTATATTGTTGTCAACTCCAAAGGACCTGAGTCTCTGTAGTAAGTGCAGCCTACTCTGGCCCTTTTTTATGCCACCTGTGAGTTTTGTTTCAGTCTGACTGCCCATGTGCACCCCCAAATACTTGTCCTGAAGAGTCTCCACTTCAACCCTCCTATTTGACAGAGAGGTCATTGGGAGACAAAATTGTGATCTCCCCGGATCTACTCCCAGCTCCTTTGTTTTACTGATGTTTAGCTGCAACTGATTAATCTCACTCTATGTAGCATATTTGTATAGTCAATACCAAACAGTGTAAAGCAGCCATTTGCTTAACTGCATTTTAGTTATGTGTGTGCTGTGTTTGCTTTTGAACCAGGTGGGAGTTTGGAAAGGGAAATATAGGACTGAGATCAAAAGAGGTAGAAGGAGTATTTCAGAGCTACACAGTTAAAGCTCCTATACGTAGCACAAGCAGAAAGGTATAATTCAGTGGAAAGGGATAATGACAAACTGGGGGGGGGTCAAGAAACAAGGAGAGACTGGGAATTTTAGATCGTTATAGAAGATAACAATAACTATACAACATATTATATTCATAAAGTAGCAGAAAGTATTCTAAAAACTAACCCAACACAGGAATGGAGAAAGGAGATTCTGCCAATGGGGATGTCTGCAATTAGGGATACAGACAATAAGCAAGAGGGGGGTGAAATTTACTGAGAAAACTAGTAAAGGAACCAAAGTATTGGGAGGAAATAATTAGAGAGGAAAAGGTAATAGAATGGGAAGAGGCCAAGAATTTTTATTTGGACTGCAGACTAGATACTGCCTTCCCTATCAAAGACTGATATCAGAGTATAGGCAAAGAGAAAGAAATATGGGGATCCTAAGCAAAAGAAACATTGGTAGAGTTTTTAGTAGATTCTAGAACAGAAGCTGCTGTTAAAAAGGGGGATAATTAGTAGGGCATATAAAATACTGCACAATAGCTATGAGAATCAATCAGAGGAGGTCAGAAAAGATTGGGAAGAGAGACTGGATAAACACATTCACAAAGAAACAATGGGGGGGTATATGTATGCCTCCCAGCTATGCAACAAAATGAAGAAGATTTAGGATCTTTGATTGGAAGTGTTTACACAGGTTTTTATATACCCCATGTAGACTCCAAAGAATTTTTCTTCACATAGTAAATGTTAGAGGTGTGATGAGGAAGAAATAGGTAATTGGGAACATATTTTTTGGGAGTGTAATGATTTGTCAGACTTTAAAAATTCCCTGTAGACTACTTTATCAGAAATACTTTGTGAGCAAATTGGTATAACTAAGGAAATTATTTTTTTGAGCTATGATATAGAATCAGACTTGTCTAGATATAGTAAGGCCTTGCTGAGTCTAATTATGGTAATTGCAAACAAGGAATCACTAGAAAATGGAAATCAAAGTGTAAACCAATTGTACTAGAAGTAGTGAATATAGTAACAGAGATACAACAACAAGAAATGGGATCTTTAGAAAAGGGTAGGAGCAAATTACATAGAAAAAAATGGGGAATTGTGGGAACAATACATGCAGAATAACATTTTGGAGGCAGAATGACGTTTAATAAAAGGCAGGATATGAATGAGCTATATAATGTTTGACTGACAATAACTGGATAGATTACATGTGATCTATAATGTTTGCAACCAAAATATGTCAGTATGGTTTCTTTTCATTTATATAAATGTGTGACCGCCTATGTCATAAGTGATAATTTAATAAAGATATTTCTTGTTTAAAAAAGGGAGATTAAATGAGGTAGAATACAATGGATAGCACATCAGGAGAGTGAAGGATTGAGGTGGAGATGGATAAAGTTGTGTTAATAGCATATTTATTAACTTTTTAACTCAACAGGGCTGGGTGACTGCATACTGACAGTTTGGATTGACAGTGTCAAACTCCATGACAGAATGTACTCAGTGATGAGAGGCATGTTTTAATTTTGGAGAAGGGAATACATAATCAGTAAGATAAGATGGTCACATCTGCATGGCTTTGAAACCATTCCTATGTCACTAACATTCTCCAAGACAGAAAATTAGCAAGCTATACTGCAGCATCCAACATAAAGAAGGAGATGTTAAAACATAACTGGGTAATGCTACATAGAATAGGAATGAAGGAGAAATATACTTGAGCGTATTTGTATCCCCTAAACCAGAGCATTAGCCAGCTGTTTGCTGAAAAAAATAGTATTGTATAAAAATGTTCCACCCTCAGGGGATTAGAACTCTGCACTCAGTGCACTGAAAATGAATGGGGGGGGACTGAACTCACAAACATCCTAACAATCTCAGAGCATATAGACTTAACATGTTGAGCTACTTCTCCAGCTTTACAGGAGATAACATGCAGAATTAAAAGTCTAACTTCACATAGTTATACTAATTCCAGTTAAGAAAGACAGTGCTGACATATGTTCTCCACCTCTATAAATGCAGTTTACAATACTTTTAATTGCTACCTGACAGTATGCAAACAGATACATCAGAAACTGTATTTACCTTCGCATTCTCTCAAGTTCCCTACTCTGTCTCTATCTTTGTCCCTGTTTCTTTCAATTTCTTTAGAGGATGGAGATATAAAAAGGCCTTAATGGCATATTTGATGGTGGTATGTATTGGGAGGCTATGTGTTTAGCTATAATATGACATACTTGAAGTACTGAGGGGGTGACTATGCTAAAAATTCAGTCTGCCATCAAGGACTTGCAGTGACTTAAGTCACTATAGTGGTAATAGCACTGTTCCTCCTTGCATGGGATGCCAGTAGCACAGATAACAGCTTTGGCCAAACTATTCCAAGGATCAGCCTTGTACTGAAATCACGAAATAGCCATCCTGCAGGAACATCTGCTAGTAGTGCTTATGGAGGATATTCAGAAAAATCTTGTACTCTGCTCCATACTACCACCATGCGCTGAAAGGAGCACTACCCTCACCTTCTTTAGCCAGAATTGTCTCACCCTCTAAAAGATCATAGGAAATTGATGCCCAGATGATTTCTACATGTTTCAGCCTTAGTGCAACAATGAGCACCAATGGGCAACTTGTTTGCACGATAGATAGCCAAGTAATAAAATACAGACACTGTAATATTATTATTATAGTTCTAATGACACTATAAGGTGTGAAACTTGAATACCTTCCATCCCTGTGTTTACTGTAGAGAGTAAATGTTCAATGTTAACTCCATCTTCAGATGGTTAAAGATAACATGTCCACTTGTCTCAACCTTCAAACTGTAGACTATGGTAAACAAACTCCCATAAGTTTGAACAAATGGGCAACATGTGGAACACTTACTGTCAGCTTACCAACAACTGTAATTTTTAAGATCACTACAAGGTTAACATGTCATGTCATAATAAAGTTATAAAATGTTATTTTAATGAATTCATATTATTCAGTGTAATTTACCATGAATATCATTTAAAAAATTGCTAAGACTTTAATTTATGTCAGACATTTCATTGTGAAAATGCAAGGAACATGGTTCATTAAAACTTACATTTGGATCATTACTCATAATGAGGTACACTAGAGAGGTACGAGGAAGACAGTTTCCCAGTCCCTAAAATATGGGCTTCCCCCGTATGTGCAGTGTCACTGCAAGTGCTCAGGCACATGCACTGCATTGTGTAGAACTCAACACAATGTTTACCAGGTTTACTCATCATGCAAATTGAGTAATTCAGAAAAAAATAATGAGATAAACCCTAATTAGCATACTCACTGCACCCAATGGGGGTAATCTACATGATAAAAGAGCAACTAGAGCCACAGTTTACAATCAAACTGAAGAAGATGGAAGCTTTTTTTTAATACAGTGGTGTCCTACTTCTGGTACCTGTTGTCATATAGTACCAGTGTCTCCATCAATAAGGTATGTTGTTCTTTTAAGAGCTAGTTATGTGTGTAAGTAAATAGGTTTATGTGTGCTATTTACTGTAAGGTCTAGAAATGTGGTTCAGTCTTTCTCAATGTATCTACTTGCATTGGCCAATGCTGTCTGATGGGGTACATAGCAACTGTACTGGCTATAGGGGAATGCAGTCACATTACTGTGGGGTGCATCGACATTAAAAGTGTGTAATACAGCATTGCAATGTTGTGTACCTTACACATATGTGATTACAGTTTAAGACATTTCTATCAAGGTTGTGGCAAATGATAATTGTGCTTGTTAAGTTGCTTGCTTGTTAACTTAAAGTCATGCTTGTATTTTTATGGTGGAAGGGGGGATTGTGCTTAGGACACAATGGATGGCTGACATTCAGGTACAGTATTGTTTTTAGATGCACATAGTGGATTCTCAGGCCCTACTAATTTACGTTTGCTGGAGTATTATTATAGTGTGTCTGTTGGGATTTGTAACACCCATTTGTAGTCACAGCTGTTAATGTCAGTGTGTTTTCCATACCGAGAGAGATATGCAGAAGAAATTAGCACAGAAATCTACATTAACCCACAAGTCCAAGTTTACAGAAGCAGAAAATGAGGTGATACTCAAGGCCATCCTTCTACAAGGTAGATGGCTCTTTGTTTCTCCCTGTGGGCAACCATCCCTTCTGTGATATTGCCTGGCATGAATTTGTCACCACTGTAAATGCCGTGGGTAGCTGTGATAAAAATTATGACATGGTCCTCTGCCAAACAACCAATGTGATCCATGCTGCCACCCACAGAGCACAGGCAGTGGCATGGTAACAGAAAGTGAAAGACAGTACGCCATGTGCAGCACAACCCCTTACAAAGATGGAGAAATTTTTGGTTTCACTTAGCAGCAGAACCACCTCCACAAAGTTCCACAGTGTGGTGCAGATGTTGGAGCAGAGATGGATAAGCCACACAGCATTTCCACAGTTGATACCAAAGAAATTTACTAGTCCTACTATCACTATCTGTCCATATTTGCATCTGTTAGTCCAGTGTATAAAATACCTATCTCACTTGTGACATATACTTACATCTGGCATCCAGGTGCAGCTTCCATCTTCACAGGTATTGGCACGGTTATACCTTAATATCATATATGTTTATACTTGTACTGATATTAGTTGAATGTGTCGTTTTGGTACCGAGTCATACTTACACTGGATATGTTTTCTTTTGGTATGGTCACAGGTGAAACTTTGAATGGCACAAGCACTGTGGAAGTACCCTTTCAGATGTTGGAAGTTCATTAGCCTGTGATGATGATGGTGGGGATGAGATGGCGCAGTCAGGAAATGCAGTGTGTGTGTGATGGACACAGGGAGTGTGACCCTCACCTCTCCTACTCAGACTATGGAGACAGTCTGCATGCTTATATATACCCAGAACATATTACCATCTCAGATTGTACAGGTTGGTGGTACACTGTGGCCACTCTTCACGTAAACTCGCTTAGCTCAATACGGCAAATGTTTATAAATTCAGCCCTGTGTATATTGTAACTTATAAAATCTAATGTGAGATCTGGAATCTAATGAATGTTATCAATGTGAATTAAAGTTTGTGTTGAGCATGTTTTCTGTTTCTACTTCTTTAATAGCATGCATGGCTCTAGTGAACTGAACATTTTTGTACTGTAAATGTATAACTTCATTTTGTCAAAAGATTTGGAAAGTAACCATTATTTAACCATTATTCCTGTATGCAAAGTTAAGACTACAACATTCCAGAGTGCCTGTGAGATAATAAGGTAACTGTAAAAAAGGACTCCTGAAAGTATGTAAGATCACTTTTATTTAAGGTTAGATTAGGCTGTTCACATTCCTGAATTATTTGTAAATGTTCAGTCCTTGTTACTAGACGTACAGTTCAGCAGCTGACTGTAGACAGTACAATATATGGAACTAGAACCCCATTCAAGGGAAAAACATTCACCACTGAATAAAAATGAAACATTCTGAAAAAAAGAATTGGTAAGATCCACTTCTACTACAGCACTAACACAGAAATCCAGTACTTTTTCATATTCTGAGTATTGTTTATATAGAAAGGTACAAATATTAAAGTTGTAAAAGATGAGGTACCACGAAAAAGGATCTGTGTGGACTGGAAAACACCAAACTGAGCAATAGAAATACTCCAAATTAACTTCCTAAAAATGTTCATCAGATATCTGGAATGTAGGACGTCAGAGCACATGAGTGATGGCATGGCTTACTTCACCAGCACCACTACTAAAACTGAAGAGGATAAATATTAGTGAAGGGCACATTGTCTGTCTGGTAATGGGCAGTGGCAGCTGACACAGTCATACAGTTTTCACTGTGACCAGTCTCCAAAAAGGGAATACTAATAAACAGATGCATATACAGTTAGGCACCAGCTTGTATACTTCCATTTCATAAGGACATGGCTTCAGCAGTTACAGGGTCATTGTATCAGTCCAAAATCATCACACCATCTAGAAAAAGGGCAGTGAACTTAATTACCTCCTGACAGAGAGATGGAATGTTCTGGGAATCACTGGTTCATTGATCAAAGTGTGTTAACTGATATTCGAAGACTCATTACTCCAAATCCTGGTAAAGGAAAACAGAAAAAGCCAAGAGAGAAGTATATTGGAGTTTTCCCTTTTTCCTAAGGTATGGCTATCTCAGAGTTAGTATATGTATAGTTTGAGAGTGGGGCAGGGCTTGCACCCACCATTAGAGGTGTGTAGAAGGGCCTTGCCCCATGCAAAATAACAACTTCAGAGAACTGTGATGTTTAACATTTGTTGTTCTGCTGTATATATATATATATATATATATATATATATATATATATATATATATATATATGTGTGTGTGTGTGTGTGTGTGTGTATATGTATATATATATATATATATATATATATATATATATATATATATATAAAATATTTTTTGTAGTTCCAGGGCTTGTACTTACAAGTCCTGGAATTACAATAGGAATGGGCAGTTCATTTTCGGACTTGCTTACATTTCTCTTGACAGCATTTCTGGAATCAGACAGTCTGTTTGGTCACACATGAAAGCAGTATTTTAAAACTTGAATTTGAAAGACTGGGTGTAATTCAGAAAATCTTGCTAGTGGTTGAAAGGGTTAAGAGTAAAAGAATGTAGTCATCAGATTGTAAAAGAAAACAAAAGTGAAAAATGTGAGTAGGCATGAATAGTTCACAACTTAGCTCAGCGTATTTATGCCCAAGCCTAATTAAAAAAAAAATCTTTTTATTGAGCTAGATGTTTGGTTTAATTTTGAATTGTACTTTCTGGTGAGCCACTTAGTTTATCCACACACACAGTGCAAAGAACATACAGCCATGCTGCAGATGCAATGGTCTTCATACAGCAATGATTGATTGATTGATTGATTGATTTATACATTTAAATCACCTAACCAGCTACAGTATGTATCAACCGTCTGAGCAGCTCATATACCCCCATTTTAAGTACAATAACAAGTTGCTGGGTGCAGCAGTACTCTTAATAACAATAGGCCACCCTGCTTGAGTCAGCCATAGGATTAATACTAACCCATAGCCCTCACCAAGATGTAATGCTTCATTTCTGAATACCACATGGGACTTTTTTAGGCTATTTTAATTTATGAAGATTACTTCTATGAATAAAATTTGTTCATGAGGTGTTTATATCCTGTTGATGCTTTAATTTCAGTGATACTGCTGCATTATGATTGCAAACCACTTTTACTGATGCAGCATTTTTGAAAATGGCTTTTAATTCAAAGTGATATAGTTTCTCAAGTAAATGAACATGTTTCATCTGAACTTCTGGTTTGTATCTGTGATTTTACCATTAGCCATCATATTTGTCTAGTTAAGTTGTTACTGACATAACCAGAATGATTTCATGGGGTGTATTTTCATCCATGCTTTTTTTTTATTACTCAGGATATAATATTCCAGTGAAACAGCTATTGCTGCTAATTGAAAAGCCTAATGAACTTCCCTTTAATGTG
>NC_056733.1:521425695-521428195 GCF_019279795.1 Protopterus annectens
GTGCTAATAGTTGGATTGTCCACTTTCAAAATACAGCACTAACAAATGTTCTCATTCTAAATAAAGTTGAAGACAGCCAATGATGCCAAAACACCAATATAAACCAGGAACAAGACTTTTAATCCCTTTAGTAAGTTTCCAGGCAACAGACTTTTGTTATCTGTCTCCACACTAGCTTTCATCAGCTTCATTTCCTGACCATTGCTGCCACCACCTCATCTGCAAGCTTTCCTCTTCCATGTCTACATCCCAGCCCTGTTCTCTGTGCAG
The DNA here is from genome assembly GCF_019279795.1 of Protopterus annectens. NCBI lineage: Eukaryota > Metazoa > Chordata > Ceratodontiformes > Protopteridae > Protopterus > Protopterus annectens. Next base: position 521,425,966 of record NC_056733.1, read on the forward strand.
GTTGCCTCCCTCACTGTGCATTTAATTTCTTTCCCATATGATTTGTACCTTTACTCAAGCTGTCATCAGTGCTCTGTCTCTTTTGCCCTGTACCCCTTTGTCTGGCTTAGTGTCCTTCTCCACTCACTTCCCCTTGCTCCCCATGTGTCTGCCTCTGCATGGGCATCTCAAGATCCATTTCCCTTTTGTACATTTTTTCCTCTGGCCATCTGCTTCTGTTCCTTTTTCTTGGCTTCCTTCTCATTGGTCTCCCATTGTTTGGCTGCATCTCCCATTCTCTCCTTACTGCGTGCCACTTACTTACTTTTATCCCTCCAACAACTTCTATCCATGTCCTCCTATCCTTTGCCTTTCTTCCCATTCTTTTGCATTACTCATCCGGTTTTCTTGCTTCTTGTTACCACCTCCTCTCCAGTACTATTGTATCCTTTCTTTAACAAATACCATCTCTAGTTCCTATATTCTTCCATGAAACTTCAGAAAAAAAGCCTTCTTCAGGTTAGAATCTGCAGTATTGAACCATTTACCCATTGAAGCAGCTACCTACTGAGATAAAGAAAAGCTCCAGTTCATTAGCATCCTTCAAGAAGGATCTTAAATTTCATTTGCATTCTGCTTCCACGATACTAAGTATATGCTTGCAATTATTTCAGTACATGTGGACCTGCAGTATTAATCTTATATATATATATATATATATATATATATATATATATATATATATATTGTAAATAAGGAAGCTCTGCGACTTTGTAAATGCCCTACAGAAATACCATGTAAACTATTAGACTTGCTGTATGTGTTTACTATTATCGCTGTTGTGACGTCCCTCCTCTGGGCCCGTAATCAAGGAGACTCAATCCTCACCAATAACACCGGTGAGGAATGTTCACTTACAAAAAAATGGATACACACAGTATTTTCAGATGCAGCTCTCTGCACCAAGCACAGTTTCCCTTAATAACACACAAGAAACACACTCCAGACCTGGGGCTGGGTTCTCCTCTCCAGGCCCCAAATAGGACTTCACCTATCTCTGCAAAAATCAATGCTCTGTGTCCCTGTTCCAAGTAGCTGACACATGCAGTCTTTGAGATTTGATTTACATACACACACACACACACACACACACACACACACACACACACACACACACACACACACACACCAGGGAAAGGCTGGCACAGATTTACCAGCTCTCCCACCTCCACCCAGACTATAAGGTAAATTCACTGCCTCCAGTCAGCTACTTTAAGGTTCTTACCAAGGTACCCAATTACTCTTAGTAAAATTATACTTATACATATGGTAATATTAACCAAGTGGCAAGACTTTCAGGAGCGTGAAACCACACTGCCACCAAATAAATGCAATTACTCTCAAAGGTTAAAATATTTTCTAAAAAAACAACCACAATGAAAGATTTAGATAATAAAATAGAAACATGAAAATACTGAATATCTATTTACAATAAACACCAGAGTTTCACTTCACAGGGAATATGAAAAATAACACAGATGCAAAGACTCAAACAGACACAAAAAAACAATACTTTTAGCTAATCTCACTATTTTCCTGACTGACTGAAGAATTACTGTTCCTTGGTTAGGTTATTTACAACAGCAAGGCAAGATGAAGCGGGGAGGACATGCAGACTCCACACAGAAGGCACTCCCAAGCCAAGCCAAGATAGATTAGATATATTATATAGTTATATAGATAGATATATATGCATGTATAGACATACATATACACACACACATATATATATATATATATATATATATATATATATATATATATATATATATATATATGCAGCTATCTATGGGGCAGCTGCCCTGGTGCAGCAGTTAGCATTGTTGCCTCCCAGCAAATGGTTCCCTGGTTCAATTCTTGGCTGGGGTGCCTTCTGTGCGGAGTCTGCATTTCCTCCCTGCGGTCGTGTGTTTTTCCTCTAGGTACTCCGGTTTCCTCCCACATTCCAAAGATATGCAGTAGGTGAAATGGACACTCCAAATTGGTTGCAGGTGCGAGTGTGTGTGTGAGTGAGTGGTACGGATGAACTACTGAGGCAGGGCTAGCCAGTCGGTGGTGTAAACCTTGGCTCAAGATGATTTTCACTGTTGAAGTGACACCCCGACCCCATGTATAAAGTGGGAAAAAGGGGTTGAGGATGGATGGATGAATCTATATATCTATCTATACATCTATCTGTGTGTGTGTGTGT